>NC_068358.1:46983622-47057481 GCF_020536995.1 Dreissena polymorpha | reverse complement strand
AAGATAAAACGCTTATATAAATAAAATAATCGTGATTTATGTAATTATTCAGTACACATGCGAAAATACTGTATATTGTTTCGTACATCCATTTTTCTCGAAGATCAAGTAATAACAGAACAGATTTGGGGACGGTTTTCCTTCAATAACTTTTTATTCCGACGTCTACGATTTTGAAAAAGGGAAGCGTAAATAATGAAGTGTCGAAAGAGCGTACTCATTTAAAAGAAGTATTAATATAAAGTGTATTAATGTAAGTCATTTCCAACTATCCTCACTTACACGCAGTCAGCTCCCGTATACGCATGCCCCCCCCCACCCCCTGTACGCTCAATGTCATATTGTGTAAAAGTAAAGCATAGGCTATGCATCCGAAAGTCCCAAGTTCGATTCCCTTCGGAGGTAGGCCTTTATTTATTGCTATTATACTTATTTTAGACTATATTACAAATAGCATAGTGTTGTAATTATAAATAAATTACATTTATTTATTTATTTCTCAAATTCCCATATTTTATAGTAAAAGTGTTTCAATTCCAATATGTTTGTGAGTAATTCCCTCCCTGTTTTATGTAGATTCCATGTAAAAAATGGTTTGCTAATGAACAATCCATTATTTATATAGTTAACATACGTTTGCACAATTTCATCTATACTATATGGGTAATATATTATTCTGAATATCAATGCGTATGTGAGCAATGTGAACTGATCAAAATGGACTATTTCGGGCCCGATTGCTTTCGTTAATAAATAATGTTCTACATGGTATTCATACTTGTAAAGAGTTTATGGCATTTCTATTTTCATGCGATACTTTTTGTATAAACTTTCGCAACATATAACATTCTCATTTTTTCATTGTAACGTCATATTTAATGTGGGTTCAATTGGAAGTGAAGCTTGAACTTTATTTTTTTTGTGGTGAAACTAAAACATCGGTTGTTTTTTTTTTTTTTCGAACAAGGATGTTATAAGAGGAAATGTCTTTGCTCGAACTTTGTATTTACCTTACGCCTTATGTTTTTATGAATTATTTTTAAAATGACTTACGACTAGAGATTGGTATGTATTTGTTGGTTGTCTGAGGGGAGATAACATCACTTGTGTGCTAATATTTTCTGTATTCCACTTGTTACATCCCATTCGCTTTAATGAATGCAGGGGGAGGGGGGGGGGGGCATGGATATACGGGAGCTCACCGGTTTTTAGTGAGGTTAGTTGAAACTTTCTTTTTTAAGAAACAAATGTATTTGTATAGACCCGCGTCATGCGAAAATGAGTCTTATGCCATATGCGGCTTGCGTAGCTATGACCCAGCCTGCGTATCTCGCAGTAGAGGTCACCATATGAGTGCACGAAACTGTGCGTGATTTACGGCGGGCAGCGCTGATCCTGACCAGACTGCGCAACTGAGCAGACAGGGCTAGCCAACGCGCCATAAGATCCATTTTCGCATGACGCGGCTCTAAAGGTATGATTTGAATGTGTTGAAAGAAAACTCCGTGTTAATCAAATATAAGAATACCATATATTTCGATGGTGAAAACATCAACTCATAATTAGCAATGTGAGGACACAAATGATGTGATCTCCCGTAGTATATTTTTTATTTACGTGAGGTTTGAACACACGTGCGTTTAATAACACACATTTCATGAGGTGAATATGCGACTAATAAGTGACAAAAAACAAAAACAATAATTTATTTATTTTTGTTAATTTAATTATTTAAAACGTATTTTTCTAACTTCATTTCAAAGTCAGTATATAATACTTCAGGCATTTCCGATCGACAGGACAGGGGCGTAGATAACCTCCAAACATTGGGGAGGCGGTTCAGTTTCTGTACTGGGAACATAAAGGGGTTCGTTTGAGAGGGTGGTTCAGAATTTTTTTACAAATACAATTAATATGGTGCGTTTTTGGGAACGTTTCATGTTAATATAATGCTCGATTTTTGTCTCACTCTCAGTGTGTCATGAAATCAGTGTGTCCAATGCCGCAGACGGAGACCCAGAAATCTCAACAGTTATTTTTTCTTTCATAAACTCGTGCTAATTAAAACATAAAATAAAGTAAATTTGATGTATTTTAATGAGGAAATTAACAGTGGTATGAGAAATACTAACATTAACATTACATTCACAACATTAATATTTTATTACTGATGGACATGTTGAACACCTGAAATGGAAAGACTGAAATAAATAAGAAATTAAGTATTGTTAAGTTCACACAACAACCAATACAATAACAAAAAACATTTTCAATCAAATCAATGTTTCACGCATATATTTACTCAAAATTGTTTAAGTGGCAGTTACCTTGAATTAAAGCGATCAATTAAAATTAAAAGAAGAGCCTGTCCCTTAAATCAAAACACCGACAGTGCAATCACGGAAAAGAACAATAAAACAACTAACGCAATGACATTTACCCGGGCCCCTGGTTATGACACCTAACAAGGGATATTGACATATCCCTATTGGCAACCTCGGAGCAGACGGAGAGGGGACACATGGCTTCTGCGCTGACGGCGCGTGATTACAAAAATACTGCTTTTGGGGCGGCGATTTTTGGGGGGATTTTGCTAACGTTTTATTTATATAACGACGACTAGCCGAATATTGGGGAGGCGGTCGTCTCCCCTGCCTCCCCATTACCTACGCCCCTGCAGGAGGGGTGGCCCTATGAAGATATAAGGAAGTATACCAGGACGGCGGTACTCAGTACGCTCTATGTGCTGGCGAAACCGTTCTGAGGTTCGGGTCGACGGCTTGAGGCCATTAAAAGCGGCGTAGCGCGCAAGGAGCGGGAAGAAGGTCTTTTTATTATCAGCACTCTCTTGGCGGAGTATTCTTGTCATTTAAGGGCAACCAGACATGAATTGTCTTTAAATTGTCTTACAGTGCACATTTAGGTCGCAATGGCAATGGCTACCGTGCATTGGTCTATTTGGATTAAAATTATTTTGTTGGTGAATACCCTGGCATCCGAGGTAAATGTGACCTACTTTGGCTCGAAAATTAAATATTTTCCCTAAAAGGTCACATGTCAACTCTGCACATAATGTAGTCATGAAGACTCAGTGATGTCCTGTTAATTAACTTCTGAATTACACTCACACTTTAAAGGAGCACTATGTACCATTTTTAGCAAATTATGTTGTGGTTCATTCTTTATTAGACTCGCAGACTTTTCCTTAGCGCCAACTTATGTTGAATTTCTTTTTTTATCTTTGTTATCATAATTGGCAGTTTGTATGAATCCCTGTATAAAAGTATAAGAGAGTGTAAATCATGTCATTTTCCTATTTTTTTCAAAATCTTACCACTGCAGACAATTAAAAGCAAATCACATTGGTGTTTATATTTTTCGTGGCCGTTCGATTGGCTTACGTTAAAAAGTCGAACTTCGTGCCATGTGACTGTAATTAATATTTAATACGTTAATAGCGCGAACAACTGGGATGCTTTCAGCGCTTTGATTTATGTCTATTAAGATCTAGTGGAAGCGCACTGGCTTGTTAAACCTTTGTGGCAGATTGAGGCCGCTCTGCACCCTTACAACAAGAACATTGAATATTATTAAAATTAAATAATTTTTAATTAAACTTTTTTTTTCAAATAAAATAAGACTTTATAACCTAAATAACTCCAAAAAACAATTCTTCTCTGGTAACACATTTCCAGTGGAAATTAAACGCTAATATAGACTTGTTAAGCTTATTAACTATAAAATCTCCCGAAAACCATTCTTCACATTAACGATTTGGGTACATCTTGGCTCTCGTTTAATGTTTTTATCTTGACCTGTGTGAAGTATAATGCTTGACATCACTATTCTGGGTGAGTCTCGTATCTCCATATTGCAGAAACATGTGTTAGGCCTTATGTGTCTCACCATCTGTACCGCAGTAGCTTTAAAAACTGGTTATCCAGAGTTTTGAAAATCATGAAAATGTGAAGGTTTTGTTTCACTTAAATTAGATACATGAATCAAAGTTAATATGCGTAGGAACTGACCTCATAACTTATATAGACTGCACCGCTTCTCAATTTAAGAAACCATGCCCCGATGTTTCAACCTTATGGACAATCGGTTTACGTCTCTCATTATTATTACCTTAAATTACTGATATAAAAACAATATAGTATTTTTGTTAATAGTTGACTATCAATCTGAACGCTTCGGACAGTGGGCTGCACCACAACACCGTCGCCGTTATGGCGGAATTGTCCGAGGGTTCCCGATTGACTTGACCATGTATCTGTCGCGTCTGTATTTAGTCTTTAACACTTTATACATGCAAACGAGAAATCTAAAAAATAGCCAAGTAAGTCAGTTTTATTAGGCAAATACATTATTACATAGACAAAACAACATACATAAGACATGTAAGCCAACATACGCCAATCTTGGTAAAAACAGGCTAAGTGTGATGTATATACAGTGTGAGATAAAAGACAAGGGGAAGTTAGATAGAGTGTTTGGCTAGTTGAAAACCTGAAGGTTTCAACTGAGCCAGCTGACAGGATGTCCGGTGGAAGGTTGTTCCATTCCTTGATGGTTCTCGGGAAGAATGATTGTTGGCGATAGAGGGTTCTGCAGGATGAGATGTGGAAGTAAAATATATTATTTGTTGGTTCTGACTTGTTTAGGTTTGGTTGGAGTCGATTTTCGGTTGGTATTTGTACTCGGTTGTTAACAATTTTATAGAACATTATTAGTCGTGCTTCTTTTCGTCGATCTTGGAGGGATTTCCACTTAAGGTCTTTTAGCATATCTGTGACGCTTGAGCGATTATTGGTATCTGTTTTGACGTATCTAGCTCCTCGGCGTTGGATCATTTCCAGTCTACCCGTGTCTCCCTTTTCGTATTGGTCCCAGATGGTGCAGGCATATTCCAATGATGGACGGACGAGTGACATATATGCTTGTTCCTTGATGGCTGTGGACGCAATGTTCAGGGCTTCTTCGGATGAATTTTAGGTTTCTGCTGGCTTTATTGCTGATGTTGTTTATGTGCTCACCCCAATCTAGTTTTCATTCAGTGTACATCCAATGTATTTTGTTGATTTGACATGTTCTAAAATGTGCTTATGGAGTTTATATTGATGGGTGATGGTGCGGGTTATTGAGATGACTAGACATTTTTCAGGGTGAAATTCCATTTTCCATTTATTTTCCCACAATGCTAGTTTGTAATTTTATGCAGTCTGTGTCTCCTGATATGGTAAGGTATGCAATGGTGTCATCTGCGAAAAGTCGAACCGTAGATTTAAGGCCGTCTGGGGTGTCATTTATGTAGTAGAGGAACAGGAATGGGCCGAGGACAGATCCCTGGGGGACGCCAGAGTCCATTTGTACTGTTTCCGAGCATTCTCCATCTAGCACGACTTTCTGTGTTCTGTTTGTGAGGAATGCTTGCATCCAGGCTAATTCTTTCCTTGTATGCCGTAGTGTTCGAGCTTGTGAAGGAGGAGGCCGTGGTGAACCTTATCGAACGCTTTCGAGAAGTCCATTACGAGGACATCGGTTTGGTGACCATTCTCCATGTTTTGGGTCACGTCGTCGGTGAACTCAAGGAGCTGGGTTTCGCAAGATCTGCCCTTTCGAAACTGTGTTGCAGTGGGTAGAGTCAGTTGTTAGTTTCTGCATGTTTCACAATGTTGCTGGTAACGATATGTTTCAAGTAGTTTGCAGCAGATGCAAGTTAGAGATATTGGCCTGTAGTAAGCTGGGTCATTTTTGCTTCCTTTCTTGTAAACTGGTGTTACGTTTGCCTTTCGCCAATCGTCTGGGATGGTGCTGGTGTCTATAGAGAGTTGGAATATGCTCGCAAGGATAGGTGATATTTCTATTGATAGTTCTTTCAGGACTCGTGGGTTGATGTTGTCTGGGCCTGCAGCTTTGAAGGGGTTGAGTGAGTTGAGAAGTTTTTCTATTCCGACGGTGGATATAGTGATTTCAGGAGCAGGTGGAGATTTAATGCTGTTCATGTATTTGTCGATCTTGAATTCTTCAGCGGATATGTTGGGACTTTTGGTGAATACTGATTGGAACTGTTTGTTGAGGATGTTGGCTTTTTGTTTTGCTTCAGAGTATAGTTGGCCCTTTCAACTAAGTCATGTGATAGAGGAGTTGTCTTTTTTCTTATGTTTGATGAATGTCCAAAGTCGTTTGCTGGTAGAGCGGTTTCCAGTGTCTGATTCTTCTGGAGTTACTATGTTGTCTATGTAGGCCCAGTAGGACTGTCTTAGCTTCTTCTGCAGGAGTTGTTTATGTTTCTTTTATTTGGCTATATGTGTTGGATCTTTCGATTTTTTCATCTTTTTAAAGTGCTTGTCTCTCCTTCTCATTAGTTTCTTAATTTCAGTGGTAATCCATGGCATTGAGTCTCTTGGTCTAGCAATTTTATGTGGAATATGGGTGGTAATACTGGTTTGGAGAGATGAGCAGAATTTGTCCCAGATGGTATTGATGTTGCATTTGTTGCCAATCATAGATGTGATGGTGGAGTGTAGGTCTATCGTATCAGATTTCAATGCTTCCCATCGTGCTTTTCTGTATAGGGGTATTTGTCGGGGCTTCTGGTCCAGTTTGACTTGCTGTGCGGAGAATTCAACATATACAGCATGGTGGTCCGAGATACCTGGGAATGTATTTACCCACTGGACTTTGTTAGGAAGATTGGTGATGACTAGGTCCAATGTGCTGGTATTCCTTGTTGGTTCTTCGACTAACTGTGTGAGTCCGTTGTCGTCTAGGCAGTCTGAGAGGATATAGTGATTTCCCTAGACTTTTTCATGTATATTTTATTTAACAACTTATGAAATTCAATACTGATCATATGTCATGCCTTTATTTATGCTTCTATGTTTAGAACATGTATACTCATGGACTGTATGTCTTTTGTAAATTGAGTAAACCATTGTATTTGTCATAGACCATCGATATATCAAAAGAAATTATGGTTACACGAAACCTTTACAAAAAATTTCTACTTAAATTGTAACCTTACAAGGAGTAACCTGTCTTGAGAGCTCTTCAAATAGAAGGAAATTGTCAATGACGCTTTGTTTCGTTTTGACATGGTAGTAAAATGTAAACATGTACATATTTGATAGTTAGCAGGTCTTTGTTGCGTTCTGCAGACCAGTTGATACATTAAAGTATGCAAATATCGCAAAATACGCACGAAAGTCGTTTCAACAAGATTTAAAACTTGAAAGAAAAAAACATGGTTGAGGAAGAAGGGAAGTCGAAAAATCTGTTTGAGCAGATGAATGTTGGCATTCTCAAGTATTTGGGTAAGTTGGCGGGTTTCGCATTTAGCAATATTGAAGTAAGAAGAAAACTGCAATGTATATTGTAAGGTTTAATTGTTGGCTAAAGGAAAAATAAAAAAATGATACTCTTGGCAGCTGTATCGGCCAAAAACGTGTTTAGAGTAGTTCGGACAATGATCCATGAAATGATGAAGAATATTATAGTCTAAATTATACATAGAGGTAGATACAAATATCATTATTTCATTTGTAACTTTGTATGCATTATTATATGAAATTATGTGTTTGATAATGACTTGACAATTGTGATGTACGATTATCTTTTAACTACACAAAAGAGTTTTTGATCAAATTAGATAACTCATGTAAGTACAATTAAAAACTGTTACATTGCAGATGTGACATTTCAGCCTTTCATATATGCACTATGCAGTAGTATCTTTTTGAATCTTAAATGATGTTATAAACATTCATGTGACCGGTGGTGCGCGCGCAACTTCTTTTTTTTTCTTTCTGCTCTGAAAAATTAAAATTATTTAATTTCTCTTTCCCCTCATGCTTAAACTATTTCCTTGTCTACAACTTACTTCAGGAAGAGTATGGTTAGCCATCTCCATCAAGATCTGGCAGATAAACTCTAAATGACAGATGCAAGAAACACTTTTTGAATGCCCCTCATCCAACCTCGGTCTGAAAACTCATTTGTTTACTTCCTGTTACGAAATTTGAAAGAAGACCTTACGATGTTCGACCACCAAATCACAATTTTTGCGCTGACAACAGTGCTCATCATGACCAGGCTAAACCCAGAGATGCCAAATATTGGTAAGAAGTCGGATAGTGGTACAATTTACCAAGTATTAGGTCAAAGTTGCCCAACATTGTCACTTTCTTCGCATCATATTATTAGCATGAAGACCACAATGAGAAAGGCTCAAGGCCTTATCTGCCGAGACAAACAAGTCCTATTGTACCTATGCATTCTCCTACTAGCAGAGTCAATAGAACCAAACCTTGGCCCAAGACAGACCCAATTCCCCTGTGCTTTATGCAGTAAAGCATGCAAATGGACAACTCTGCTACGATTCCTGCGATGTGTGGTACCATCAGGAGTACATGGGGAGACCGGACTCTGTCTTCAAGGCACTGACTAACATAACTTGGGAATGCGTTCAATGCGTTGTGCCTAACTTCTCAACAGGGATATTCACATATAGATAGTGAAATCAGCTTCAGCCGCCCAAATGCCACTTCGTCGCCCCACCGGCATCAGCATAGCTCAAGGGAAAGCCCCACTGCTGCCAGGGCTGAAAATGAACTGAGAACTCTGGTCGTTAGTTGCCAGTCAATCAAAAGCCCAGGCAAGAAGGCGATACTGCAGAACGTGATTGAAGCGACACAGGCTGATATAGTCATTGGCAGGGAATCATGGCTCGACGACTCTATAGGATCGTCTGAGGTGTTTCCGGCCAACTTCAATGCTTACCGGAAAGACCAAGATAGAAAAACCTCTGGGGGAGGAGTTTTCATCCTGGTATCAGACAAACACAGGAGTGACGAACCAGAAGAGTTGAAATCAGACAACAACTTAGAGGCGGTGTGGATCAAGGTCCAAATTCAATAAGCACAAGACCTCTACATTGGTGCGTGCTATAAACCACCTTCATCCACTGATCCGGAATATCTAGAGGAGCTCAACGCCATCCTCACCAGAATCCCAAGAAACGCCCACCTATGGCTGGGAGGTGACTTCAACCTGCCTGATATTGACTGGGAAAATGATGCCCTAAACCACAGGCCACAAACAACACTCAATGTAAACAGCTCCTGTCAATAGCCAAGGACGCATCACTTGACAAAGTTGTCCAGTCGCCCACGCGTATCACGGAGTACACCAGTAACATTCTTGACGTTTTCTTCACAAACAACATTACTCTCATCAATTAATGTGAAACCATTCCTGGGATAGGCAACCACGAAGCCATACCGTAGGACTCTAGCTTACGACCAAGGAAGGTGAAGAAAACCGCCAAGAAAAAGGTATACCAATACAGGAAAGCCGACTATCAGTCGATGGGCGATGAGTTGTCCGCACAGACTTCACAGTTTATGGAAAACACCACGGATATGATAGTTGACGGAGCAATCTCAGATCCCGCCCCAGTAGTCAGTGGAGTGCCCCAAGGGAAGCGTTCTGGGACCGATCCTCTTCCTTGTCTACATTAACGACCTACCCCTTAAAGTCTCTTCCAAGAATAGGCTTTTCGCAGATGACTGTGAAGTATACAGAGAAATATCCTCGGAGCGGGACAGTGAAGTGCTTCAGGAAGACCTCCGTCGTCTGTGGGACTGGGAGAAGCTCGGGGGAATGTCCTTTAACCCAGAGAAGTGCTGCATTTTGCGAGTGTGCAGAAAGCCATCACCAATCCTATACAGTTACACCCTCAAAGGCCACACGCTTGCATGTGAAGAAGCATCAAAATACCTTGGGGTGTAGCTGACAAAGGACATGTCCTGGAAGCCACATATTCAAAAAGTGATCAAGAAAGGCAACTTACAGTTCCCTTGGTTTCCTACGCAGGAACTTACGGATAGGCAACGAGGAGGCAAAAAGTGCAGCATACTTTTCCCTTGTTCGCCCCAACCTTAAGTACTGTTGCACTGTGTGGCGCCCATACAATAAGGAGCAGATCCATGACCTGGAGATGGTCCAAAGACAAGCAGCCCGCTATGTGACGAACAGATATCACAACACCAGTAGCGTCACATCAATGCTCGAACACCTACAGTGGGAAACTCTAGAGTCCAGAAGAACCAAAGCCAAGCTCACAATGGTTTATAAGATAACCAACGACCTCATGGACATACCAGTTTCGAAATACCTTTCCCCTAGCTCAAGCCGGACACGAGCAAACCACTCCATCAAGTTCCTGCCATTATCGACATCCACTTCATACTATCGCCACAGCTTTTTTCCAAGTATCATTGCCACCTGGAACAACCTACCAGCCTCCATCATCGCTGAATCTCCCAACTTGGTATCCTTCAAGCGGGGGCTAGCAACAACCAGATTCTGAATAACTTGTCAGCGCCAGCTACAAAGTAACTCCTAATGACCCCTCTTGGCTGTGCCGGTTGAGGTTCAATCCTCTCAGAGGCCACCGTAGCCGGAGAGGCATGAGGGAGAAGGGCGAAACGTAGCTGGTGTTCTGCTTTACTTTCCTTCTGTCTTTAAAATACAAGCTCTTCTTACTTTACTTTCCTTCATTCTTTATTCTTATTCTTTCACCACCCGTCGCATAATAATCATGCGTGATTGCAGCGATGTACAATGTAGATGTAGATGTAGAACTGACCTTTTTATTGTTGTATAATTTTTTTACTAATCTCATTTTGTTAAGTATTTGGTTATGTTTAAATACAATATTATTTTATGTCATTATTTCAAATTTTGTTTAATCAATTTGCAATCTGAAATGTGTTCTGAATTATTCTGTTCATATGATGTTTACAAAGACAATTGACAAGTAAAATGTGCTAATGTAGTCATGTTAATCCTTTTTCCTGATAAAGTGTCAAAATAGCCTATGCCTCTAGCACGGCATGTGTCTGTAAAGCATGGGCAACTTGATTGCTGAATGAAGCTTAGTAGCGCAGAGAATATTGAGATTGTTTACTTTTGGTTTTAAGTTGTACATTTAGGCAAAACTATTCCATAAAAAATGATATTATTATTTTCTCTTAATCAAAAACAAAACTGTAACACTGCATATTTAGAGTGCTTAAGTCTTTGAGATACTACATGTAAGTTGGTTATTGATCCATAATTTGAACTGTTATTATGTAAACCTCTAATACCATAATAGACAAGAATTTATCATTGAATAATGTTATTGTAAATGAATGCTGTATTTTGGGCCGGAGGCCTTTATTTACATGTTATCTAATAAATCTTGAAATCTTGAAATTTGACTGACAGCTGGCAAGCAATTGCTATGAAAAGACCATGCACTTATGATGTTACAGAATGATGATACTTACCATTGGTGTTAGGCAAATTAAGTTGTTTTGTTACAAAAGATGAATGTTTTGTTCAATAACATTACATGTGAAATATTCTGACAAAAAATTGATTTATTTGTGAAAGGAGGATTTTATAACAAACCACTTAAAATTTACAACAGTTTATACCCCCTATATCTTATTATCTATAAATCATTAAGCTCAATAGGACAATGGCAAGGGTACAATCCGTAGTCTCCCAATATTTGCATAGCTCCTGGCTTGGACTTACTGGGACAAGTCTGCATTTGCAAACCCTTAAAATACAGTTTTTCCTCAGGAGGACAAAATGCCCTATTGCCCTCATATGATGCAATATTTATATAAGTATATACTGTTGACAGTAGTTAATAAAACAATGTATATTTATGACTATTCTGTTTGCAAAAAATATATTAAAATATATTAGTTTTATTAAATGCGTGCCATATTGTCTGCCTTATTGGTTCAGTTTTAACTAGAGTATTAACTGATTCTGACAGTGAAATGTTATTTAAATATATTTTGCTAGAATTTCTGCAACTGGGATGCTATCACTGTCATTAGACTATAAGTTTTAATGTTTATTGTTTCACAGGAAAAGTAACTATCAGTTACGTTGCTTATTGCCTCATCATTGCATAAGTGTTGTGCATAATAAGATGTTGTTTTTTCTTCCTTTCAGAAAAGAAGACCGGTGTTTGCAAACTGGAGTTAGAGCCTCGGAAACCATCAGACAGATCAGCACTGTTGGCATGGGAACAGGTAGTATTGTAATTTTCTAAAGCAAGTATAAAGAATTGTTGACATTTATGTGTACGTAATAAACAACACTTTGATGTTCAACAAATGACACATGCAAACTTTAAATGTGTGCTCTCCAAACTCATGTGTAAAACAAATAAATTAAACATCAAGCAGACTTGACAAAACTTAAAGTTGTTGTGGCTTCATTTGTTACAATTTATGAAAGAGCTCAAGATAAACATAAAACCAAGAATATGTGGAAACTCTGATGGAGTTTGAATCAAAGACTTCAAGAAAAAGTTGTGCTCACACGAATTATCTGAAAAACTGATATATAAATTAAGTTAATGGTACTACATGTAGTTTGTAAATCCCTAGGAGAGCTTGCAGCCACTGTTTGTTGTTCACAAAATTTTAAGTTCTGCTCAACAAATAAAATTATTTATTGATGGTAAATTATCTGTTTGCTATTACATTATTTATTAAAAGCTTTGTTGATAACAGATAAATTATTGAAAAAATGCATGACTGTTAACTTTCATTAATCTTTTATAATATATTTTGTAGAAAAATACGGTTTTCCTACCAGAAGATTTAAAGAACTTTTACATGACATCAGATGGGTTTTTGCTGACATGGAGTGTGAAGATAGACAGTAAGATTTAGAAACACAAGCTTTTATTAAGAAATGAATGTTTGCATTATATTCTAACATTTAAGGGTGCATTGTTCAGAAATAATTTCATAAAACAGGTAAATTTAAAATGTCCTTACTTGCTTTTAAAGTTTTTAGATATTTGAGATCATTTCTGGATGAACTTGGACAAAATGTTCTTCTGATATTTATCCATTTAGATGTTTGAACAATCGAACCATAATCATAATTGTTAATTTTGTTCCAATCGAAAATAGTGAAATTATCTTTGTAAAACAATTAAAAGCAGAGCTGATCACATTTATTTCAACATCCCTGAACAATTGTCATGTCATGATAGAATTAAAAAGATTTTATATAATGATTGTTTATTAGCAATTAAACAAAAAATAATAATTGTGTTGAATGGCTATTGATTTTCTGCATCAAAACTCAAAATCATGGTTGATTGATTGTTAAAAAATGATAATAAAAAAACAAATGCCTTTGTTACCTGAACAGATGGCCCTATACCAGTGGGGAGAATGCATCTGAACTCGATGGCAAAGCTCCTCAAGGTTGGAGGGGAGGTCAACAAGACCCTGGTCAATCCAAGCCTCTCTGACCTAGATATGGACTCTGATTGTGAAGACGAGACTTCAGGTAACAATTTAGAAAACTAGTATAAGTTCTTTGATAGTGCTTCACTTGATTTGTCTGTCTGTCCGCCCATCTGTCTGTCTGCCAATTGGTGGCCCGTTTGCATGCCTGTCTCCCTTCTTGTCCACCCATCTGTCCTTCTGTCGGTCCGTCCATCTGTCTGTCTGCCAGTTGGTGGCCCGTTGGCATGCCTGTCTGCCTTCCTGTCCGTCCATCTGTCTGTCTGTCTTTTTGTCCTTCTGTCTGTCTGTTGTTCTGTCAAAAATTTTTGTCAGTCTTCATATTAAAATTTCTTGAAAATTGTTATCACTTAAAAATAATAATTCATCAACTCAAAAATACATCCAAAATGTAATGCAAACAATTTAGCGACATGACCCTATTTACTGTTTTTACAAGTACATGTTTTGTTGTTATTGTGTCAGGCACAGAGAGGCCTTCGTGGGATACACGGTGCCGAATATTTGAACTGGATCCCTGTGATGGATATGGAAAAGTCTGTCTGGTATATAAAGAAAACAAGACAGGTAATAACAACAGGACATAGGTAAATCATATGTTTTAAAGCGGCATTTTCACAGTTTTTGGCTGTGAGAAAAAAATTGTCTTAAACTTACGTTTGTTGTTTAACAATAAATTGTAATTCATATTCATATGTCTGGAATGAAGGCTCATTGAATGTGCAAACTTGAAACTTCAGATATTGAATCTCAGATAATGTACTGATTTTTTTATATAAAACAACTACCTGGTAAAACCTTGTAAAACCTTGTTATTTTGTGCACCAAAAATTCACAAAAATCATAAAAACAACAATTTGTCTGAAAATAAAATGACTACCATGTTCACAGTTTTGGAAGATGAAGATGAAGAATTGGAAGGTTTTGACTCGTGTTCTTGTTTAATTAACACTAAGCCATGAAGCAGTCTCTTTAATCAATTTGCTTTATGTTCTTCTTATACAAATTCTTTTTACTAGCCGTATTATTGACAACCAAAAGTCAGCATTAGTATAAATACTAAAATATTACTTATCTATTTATTTATTATTGCTTTTAATACCTTTATTTCACATTTATTTTCCTGTAAATATAAATGATTTAAAAAAAAAGTGATATTTGAAATAGAATTTAAAAAATATAACAACAAGGACATACTCGTAGATAAAGATAAGTTTAAACATGTTCCTGTCATGGGTTTGGAACTCCTGATCTCTTGAAGCAAAAGCAATCATGCCATAGCTCCAGACTGGCTTATGAATTTCAATAGAAGTGTGAAAGCTGTGTCTGTTAAACATGTTTGGCTAAATTATTTTTGAAAAGCGTTACAAGTGCTCAATGTTTAGCGTTGCTGTTTTCTGAGAAAACCCATTGTCATAGCCAGCTTGTTTTCCGGCGTCCGCGTGCTAAAACCTTAATATTGGCTCTAAAATCTAATGCTTCCACCTACAACTTGAAACTTCATATGCAGACGCACCTTGATGAGTTCTACACGCCACACCCCATTTTTTGGTCACTAGGTCAAAGATCAAGGTCACCCACAGCCAAGCGTTGGCACCCGTTATGCGGTGCTCTTGTTTAATATATTTTGATTGATGATTGTCAATAAACAAACATATATTTGTCAGAATTTTCTAAGTCAGGAGTATCATTGTGCTTGTTTGAATACAATACATACACAGTGAGCATGTTCTTTAGCCCTTTGCATGCTGGGAAATTTGTCGTCTGCTAAAATGTCGTCTGCTGAACTTCTTAAATAAGCATTTTCTTCGATTTTTTTCAAAGAATACTATCAGAATAGCAAACGGTTTGGATCCTGATCTGATGAGACGCCATGTTCTGTGGCGTCTCATCTGAATCCAAACTGTTTGCAAAGGCCTTCAATATTCGGTTCCAGCACTGAAAGAGTTAAAGAATTTCATCAATAACCACTAATATACTCGTTGCTGTAATGCATAGCAGTTATTTCTTTTAACTAGTTTCTCCATACCTTAAAATAACAATATAAGGAAAGTAATTCCATGTTATTCTGACTTACTGTAAGCCTTCAACAGAAAATGATGAAAAATAAAATTGTTCTTACATTGTGTCTAAAACTGTTCAACGTTAAAATCAATACAAAATAGTTATGTTTAAATGACAAAATTCCGATTTAAGCTTGATTCATGTTATGCCAGGCATTTATTATAATTTTAACATTTGTGATATTTTTTAGTTCCAGAATTTAAGGAATCAGCTGAAATTGTTGAAAAAGTGTACACATCTGATTTTATGAATTTCGGTAATGGTCAAGCCACAGAAATATTCAGTTTTTGTTCTTTGAAACATTAGTCAGCATTCCAGTGATCAAGATTAATAAATACCATGGTAGTTCTTGTGGAACCTTTGGTTTCCACACAATGTGTTAGGTTTGTAAGAATATTAATTTTCATTTTTGATTTGTTGCTTTTTTATTAGCAAACTGAAAAAATATAATAAAATTCTTGAATAATGTTGCATCAGTATGGCCTATGTCTTCATTGGTAAATATATACATAAATCATTGATTTCAAATTACAAAACTACCTGAAATCTTTGTTTATAATAAGAACAGCTTTTTTAAGCATTTAATTTGATAGACTGCTGTTAGTTTTATCTATATGCAAAATAATGACCTGCATCATTCAAAAATGGGTCTTATGCCATATGCAATCAGTGTAGCTCAAAAACAGCCTGCATATTTGAGTCGTGTTCTGAGAAAACTGGGCTTAATGCATGTGCGTAAAGTGTCGTCCCAGATTAGCCTGTGCAGTCCTCACAGGCTAATCAGGGACGACACTTTCCGCTTTTATGACATTTTTCGTTTAAACAAAGTCTCTTCTTGCCAAAAATCCAATTTAGGCGGAAAGTGTCGTCCCTGATTAGCCTGTGCGGACTGCACAGGCTAATCTGGGAAGACACTTTACGCACATGCCATATGCAATCAGTGTAGCTGCAGAACAGCCTGCCTATTTGACTGTTCTGAAGCTACTCAGTCCAATATAAAATCATGCAAGGTTTTGTTGTCTTATTAGCAGACAGGGTAGATCCTTACCAGACTGCCCGATCGCACAGGCTGGTGTGCAGATACACTAACTATGGCATAAGACCAATATTTGCATTATGCGGCTCGTATATACTTTTTTATGCTCCCCCAAAATTTATTTTGGGGGCAGCATATAGTCACCGCTTCGTCTGTCCGTGTGTGCGTCTGTCTGTCCGTCCGTGCACAATTATTGTCCGGGCTATTTCCCAGCAACTAATGACCGGAATTCAATGAAACTTTATGGGAAGCTTCACTAACAAGAGGAGATGTGCATATTATCAGCGGGTTCTGGTCGGATGATTTTTCACAGAGTTATGGCCCTTTGAAATTTTCTATAAAAAAATTCTTGTCCCCCCAAATACTGTGCCCTCAAGACGTTTCCTTTTATCTGAATATATAGTGCAATATTGTGACCAAAAAAATCTTTGGGGAGCATCACCTGTCTCCGACGGTTTCTTGTTTGTAAGGAGTTCCTTATCATATGTATATGAATGAGTGTCTTGACTACCATTCCTTGATTACTGGAGTGTTGAATATGAGCTCCTGGGTGACATCTATATTTAATTTATTAATAATCTATATGCATATTTTATTCTCATAGCACCATTCTCAAAATGTATGTTGCAATGTTGTTCAACAAAAACTATGTGTATGCTGACATATTTTGTGGCGCGCTTTCATTGGAAGTTATAGTTTAGCCAGATTTTGTTACAAGCAAAAACAGATTTTTTTTATTTGCCATTTAAAGCAAATGCAAGTGATTTGGTTGCCGTTTGCATAGAGGCTACCTTTGTTCCATGTTTCTTGTGACCTCCCAGAGGGATGTGCATTGTGTGGGACTTGATTATGGTTGATTTGGCTAGTTATATAAGATCTTGTTATTTGCTTTCTCGGTATTTGCACTGACTTACTTTTTGTTGAATATAATCCCTTTCAGCATTGACCCAAGTTGTAACTCAGTTTTTTTTATTAGCTCGGCTGTTTCCGGTGAAAACCCGAGGTTTTTTCATAGCCAGCTTGTCGTCCGCCGTCCATAGTCCGCCAACCGCCGTAGGCGTCGTACTAAAACCTTAACATTGGCTCTAAAATCAAAGTGCTTCCACCTACAACTTTGAAACTTCATATGTAGATTCACCTTGATGAGGTCTACACGCCACTCCCATTTTTGGGTCACTAGGTCAAAGGTCAAGGTCACTGTGACCTCTAATATCAAACTTAAACACAGGCTCTAAAATCAAAGTGCTTCCACCTACAACTATGAAACTTCATATGTAGATGCACCTTGATGAGTTCTTCATGCCACACCAATGTTTGGGTCACTAGGTCAAAGTTCAAGGTCATTGTGACCTCTAATATAAAACTTTAACATAGGCTCTAAAATCAAAGTGCTTTCACCTACAACTTTTAAACTTCATATGTAGATGCACCTTGATGAGTTCTTCACGCCACACCCATTTTTGGGTCACTAGGTCAAAAGTCAAGGTCACTGTGACCTCTAATATAAAACTTTAACATAGGCTCTAAAATCAAAGTGCTTCCACCTACAACTTTGAAACTTCATATGTAGATGCACCTTAATGAGTCTTCATGCCACACTCATTTTTGGGTCACTAGGTCAAAGGTCAAGGTCACTGTGCCCTCTAATATAAAACTTTAACATAGGCTCTAAAATCGAAGTGCTTTCACCTACAACTTTGAAACTTCATATGTAGATGCACCTTGGTGAGTTCTACACGCCACACCCATTTTTGGGTCACTAGGTCAAAGGTCAAGGTCACTGTGACCTCTAATATAAAACTGTAATAAAGGCTCTAAAATCAAAGTGCTTCCACCTACAACTTATAAATTTCATATGTACATGCACCTTGATGAGTTCTACACGCCACACCCATTTTTGGGTCACTAGGTCAAAGGTCAAGGTCACTGTGACCTCTTATATAAAACTTAACATAGGCTCTAAAATCAAAGTGCTTCCACCTACAACTTTGAAATTTCATATGTAGATGCACCTTGATGAGTTCTTCACGCCACACCCACTTTTGGGTTACTAGGTCAAAGGTCAAGGTCACTGTGACCTCTACATGCCACACCCATTTGGGGTCACTAAGTCAAAGGTCAAGGTCACTGTGACCTCTAAAAAAAAAAAATTCTGACAAGCTTTCGCAGCCGAGCTTTGCACCCGTTATGCGGTGCCCTTGTTTTATACTTTTGAGGTATCATTTTCATTCCTGAAATGGTAATGTTTTCACATACAAAAACTGCTTGATTGACTACATTTAATTATATATGCCATTCCACTTAGGTGCCTTCACTTGAAATTAAAGTACTTACCAGTATGTCTGAATGTAATGCCTTTTTTCTGTGGTGCTTTTTCATTCACGGTTGCTTTATTTTTTTTATCTTTACACACTTTGCTTTTTTGTTTCTTTTTATTATAAGATCAATTTTGCCAGATTTTACCTTTTTATAATCTATTAAAAATGTATTGAATAGGATTTTGCATATATTATACTACATCAATTGTATATCATACAAGTTTATAAACGTTGCACAAATATGTACATTTTATGTTTGTCACAATATTTCATTCTAGTTTCTCATTGTGTTGCTAATGAGTATATTTTATTTAGATGTTGCATTTCATTAATTACTGCTTTTTGTTTCCAAGGTGGTCATTTTTGAAAAAAAAATCAACTACCACGTTAAAGTGAAGGTTGTATAATATTCCATATATTATGTTCATGTATATGAATATACCCCCAAATCTCCTTATTGGTTTTGTTAAATAATGAGGTAATCTTAACCCTTTACTTGCTGGGAAATGTGTCGTCTGCTTAAATGTCATTGCTGACTTTCTAAAAAAAGCATTTTTTTCGATTTTTTTTTTCCAAAAAATACTATCAGAATAGTAAACAGTTTGGATCCTGATGAGACGCCACATTCTGTGGCGTCTCATCTGGATCCAAACTGTTTGCAAACGCCTTCAAAATTCAGTTCCTGCACTGAAAGAGTTAATATTTACTGGCAAGTGTATTATTTACTGGCATTGCCACATGCCGTGCTTTGTCACATCAAAACTGAAAGTGTTCTTGCATTAATCTACTGGATATTCACATTATTTTGTAATAACATGGGTAGGATTTTCTTGTAGGTAAAAAGTAATTTATAACAATTCAGATTAATAAACTAAAAAAAAAATTATTTTGAATTTAAGTTTACAGTATTTTCTGTTAACAGGCGGAGCAGACCCTAAAATAGAGATCTGGTTTTTGGACAGAGCCCTTCGCTGGCATTATATCACGGAATCGTTCACATCATACTATCGCCTTATGATCATGCACCTGGGCCTACCACAATGGCAATATGCATTCACAGACATAGGCCTTTGTCAGCAAGCTAAGGTACACATTACTTATGAAGAATAAAAAAGGCATTTACTTTACCGTAAAATACTCAGATAAACTTTCATATACGCAAACTTATGGTATTACCATTCCTTGTAAAGAATATATCAATTCTATGGGGAATCAATTTGGTGGCCAACTTGGTTTACACATGTTAAATTGCAATATGTGTTTGCATAATCAGATTTATAAACTGCTAGTCCGTTATTATGTAACCTAGGAAACAGTTACAAAACAAGCTTGTGCTACAAAATGGGAAATACTTTGACATAATACATGTTACTTTTGTATAAACAAACAATAGGTTACAATACTGTACACAATTAAAGGTCTTTGAAAAAAATGTGTAAGATTAATAATCAGGCTGTTGAGACTGGTTATATATACTAAGCAAACCAATACAATAAAAACAATAGTTGACATATTTTGTTATATCATTAAAGCTATATTTCATCTGTTGCGTTTTTTTTTACTTTGTAGATACTTTTCTTGTGAAGCCTTTTAAGCAAATAACCTACAACTGCACTTTAACATATTCTTGTAAATGTTTTTCATAACCTTTTCAGCAATGGTTCACCATGTATGCTCCGCTGCGACTGGAGTTGGATGCAGAACTGAGTGTCACTGGTGATCACCCTATTGATTCTATCTCGTCCACTACTCAGATAGATGTGGGGAAAGTTTTTAAAGGAAAGTCCGATAAAAAGTTAGTTTTATAGTTTTAATGGTTGAGTTTGGGATCTATGAGAGGCAATCATGTTTGTGGAACAAAATTAGTATGTTTCATTATTTGCTCCATTTTATTTAAGTGTAAATTCTGTATGTTTTATTTTGCATACTTTGGTTTAATACAGGATCCAGTCCAGCTTTAATAATATGTATGATATTTAATGTTATTATACAGAACAGAACAGAATATTTTATTTTAGCTTAAGCATACAGCTCATCGCCATAAACATACATATGCAATAACAGCATGCGTGACAATTATATACAAAACATACATCCTTTTGAGGAAAGATCAATTTAAAAAGTAATGACATACAACATGTTTTAGTGAGAATGTCACATGGATGGGGTTAATACAAAGTGATCATGTAATGTTAACACGAAATTTAATAATTGTTACAAATATAACATTATTCTAAGCTTATTGTCTTTGTGGAAGATATATCATTTATACTACACATATAGCACATCTTCTCGTAACTCAAAGCATTTTAAACAAAAAATGGCAAGTTTTCTTAACACTATTTTGTTTGAACAATTAAGTAGTTCGATAAACTTGAACATACTAGGTCGTGATCTGTAATACTTTGGAATTAATGTATTCCTAATATCAGCATAATAAGGACATTTAATAACAAAGTGATATTCATCCTCGATATCATTGAGGTTGCATAAAACACGTTTGCGTTGATCTCTGACAATGTTCTGGTGTCTACCCGTTTCAATTAATAATTTGTGAGACGACAAACGTAATTTAGCAATAATATTCCTATGTTTTTTATTTATTATAATTTGTGTCTTGTTCTGAGAAAACTGGGCATAATGCATGCGTGTAAAGCGTCATCCCAGATAAGCCTGTGCAGTCCGCACTGGCTAATCAGGGACGACACTTTCCGCTTTAATGGTATTTTTTGTCCCTTTTTGCCGAAAATCTAGTTTAAATGGAAAGTGTCATTCCTGATTAGCCTGTGCAGACTGCACTGGCTAATCTGGAACAACACTTTACGCACATGCATTATGCCCAGTTTTCTCAGAACAAGACACATTTGTTGTATCTTCTTGCATAATAGGAAGCCTGTACCTGCACAGACACAGTCACAACCAACTGGGCTACGGAAAAAAGGCGCAATTACTTCAGCAAAGTATGTGTTTGCCATTTCTGTGTTCTTGACCATCAGTCTAATCAAGTGCATATACAGTGTTGGTTGTTTTATTTTCATTCATATGTTATTGTATAGAAATATTTGTGTTGAAAATGTAATGTTTATTCTACTATATTGCTGTTTAAACAGGCATTCTTTTTAATCACAACATATTTCACTTTAAATGTTTTCAAAATTCGGTGTGCTATATTTTAGTCTGAAAACGAGCTCAACATGCAAAATGTAGGCATCTGTAGTGTACATTTTGTTGTCACCTTTTTCTTGCACATTCTAGAGGAGGAACTCAGACAGGGCTGAAACCAAGCGGATCATTTTCTCAGCTCTCTGGCAAGAAGTAGGGCATGCATAGGACAACAAAATATGCGATACATTTGATTGCCTTACGCCTTTACATCCTACCAGATGTACAGTGTTGGCTTTTGTGTTGAGATTGTTTGGTGTTCAGAAACATCACAACATTAAGCATAAAAATGTTGTTTTGCCATGAATTTGGCAATGAAACGATGATCAAAGTTAAATTGGTGTATAAACTTTTTAAAGTATATTGGTATGATTGTTTGTACAGATTGCAACAAATGAAATAAATTGATTAATAATTGTGTGTTAATTTCTTCTTAATCATACCAACTCTTTGTACGTTTATCATTGGGTAAACTGTTGTCCTCACTTTAGCTATTGGCACATTTTATTTCTGTTACATGAAATGCAGCAACATGCAGTGCTCCAGCTAGGATTTGAAAAGGCCAAGATGGTCAATTGTTAAATAATGGCACAGTTATATTATCCATGTGGTAATGTCACTATATAAATTACAAGATAAGAGGTGTTCACCACATTTAACTACATGTATTCTGCTTTGAATTAAAAGTTCTGAGTTCCAATGATGTTGGAGGTGTCACCATCAGTGTGTTTGCATGCTCAAAATAATTTGAGGTGTTGTTTGAACAACCATGAAATTTTTAGTTAATATACCAGTACATGAAGGAAATTTTAGTGCAAGTCTCCTGCATTATTGTTATATCATAATTACAATTAGTGATTTATTATAAAACTGTATCAGTATTTACCATACCCAATATATTATGTTACTATATATTGATATGTAAAAAAGAATGGCTTCATTGAACAAAAATAATATATCAAGTAATTCATTGCATTTATTATATTTACATTCGAGCTTTATAGGCGGGTTTCTTAACATTAGCTTTACAGAATCTTCAATATGGCCCATATTTTATAAATGTGTCACATTAAAGTTTTCCTAGATTTGCACATAAGCAAATTGTTCACACTTCTTGTTGAGTCTTTTTTTACACAACTTATACAATTAATAACCTTTATAACAGTTTGTGCATTGTTATGTACACTGGAGATAATAACAGATTTGAACCGTGCTCTGTGAGAAGGGGTTAAATGCATGTGTGTTAAGTGTCGTCCCAGGTTAGCCTGTGCGGTCCGCACAGGCTAATCAGGGATGACACTTTCCGCCTAAACTGGATTTTTGGCAAGAAGAGACTTTCTTAAAATGAAGAATATAATACAAGCTGAAAGTGTAGTCCCTGATTAGCCTGTGTGGGATGACACTTTATGCACATCCATTAAACCCCTTTTTCACAAAGCACTGTTGATATGTATTGTCAATATCAACCTTTGGACCAACTTCCATTATGATTAGATAAAAAATGTTGGATCAAAAGTAGTAACAAACTAAACATTGAGACCGCACAACAGGTAAAACTGACCAAGAACATAGACTTTGTGCTCTAATTAATTAGCTAAACCAAAATCAGTATATCTTGGCGGAGAGGACAATAATGAATCTCTACTGCTGTCTGGAGGACCTGTGGCCCTCGGCTACCTGGCGTGTCCATCTAAGTGATCAACAGGCAGAAAAAAACGGTACCATATTTCAGGGCGATTGAGACAGAAAATATGAATTGAGACCGCACAACAGGCAAAGATTGACTTTACTCCGACTTGCCACATCAGAAGAGTATATTTGAGGCTTTAAAAATGCATCTTTTTAAACTCAAATTCCCTGCCCCATATTTTACATCCATCATACATATGATGCTGATTTGGGCTCTGTATATGCACTTTGCTTTTGCATCACTTGGACAGACCCGCTTGTTGGCGAAGTTCGGAATCCGCAGAATACACATTGACCAAAACTATTTTAAGAGTGGCCTCCCTTGTATTGTTCAACGACGATTTCAAAACAAAACATTTACGTTCTAAGTTAATGCAATAATTTACTGAATAAATATGTTTATTTGCAGATCTTCTTTAACGTGAAAACGAAATCTACGCTATGGGAATAACAAGGGGTAACTATGTGCTATTTGGTTGTTGCTTAAAATCGTTTTATTTTCACTGTGATAAATATATAGCAAGAGCCAAGAGGAAAGTTGCAACTTGCACAACATTTATTGACGTAACACTAATCGCCTTGTTCAGTACATAGGATCTTGTTTAAATTCATAGTGTCGAGATTTATTAATTAATTAATAACTGCAAAATATGGCACTTTTCCAGCAGATCCGAATATCTGACCCATTCCAAGGCATATAATAAAATTAAAAATATTGTTACATGAATGTAAAGTTTCCATTTAAAAAACTAAATTTCCATGTTGCAGACTTTAGCATGACTTTACAATACTGCACTTGCAATATGTTCTTGAATATTTTTTCTGATATACTCTGATTAAAGTATTGTAGGTTTCTATTGTGAAAGTCATGTTATTTAAATGTTTGCATCTGTGTTCTAAAAACAAATGAGCCCAAGGGTACTCTTTGTTTTGAATGTATACAAAAAAGTTTGCCTTGGCAAAGTGGATACAGTTTCTGTCTAGTGATCGGAAGGTAATGGGTTCAAGGACCCAGGACTAGTACAAGTGTTTCAATGCTCTAGAGAAGCCCTGCACTTAATGCGAAGAAGAAGAATCTTACAGATTATTACTTGAAAGCTGAATAAGCTTGAAATCACGATGCAAAACTTGTTAAACCACAGTCTATTAAATTTATAAGATTGGAAGCAATGTTTTACAAGTTTAATGATTGGTTAATCTTATCAATGACAATAAGATGTCAAGTGCATATAAACAGACTCCCTATGCACCTCTTCATAAACACAACCGCAGGTCAACTCGGCAGCTGATCAGTGCCCATCCCTTAACCGACTTTGTGACAAATTGAGGAAAGCAATTGATAAACTTCGAAAACATGTTAATTTACCTGAATGGCAACCTACAAGCTTTATCCTTTGCATGCGCCCTTAAAAACACACTGATGTTTCAACACACTATTCTTCTTATTCTGAAATTTAAAACAACACAAAGTTGGACATCATTCAGGGGTCTTGCGAGTGGGCAAAGCGAGTGGGCAAAGCGGGCGATTTCTTCACCCAATTATTGGCATTTAATCTTAACTTCGCACATTAATTGCATGAAGGCGATGTGACTTCTCCTCCTTTTAATGATTTACTTTGTGCCAGACATTGACCGATTACAATCAGTTTGATGTGGAGAATTGGACACAGGAGGATTCTCAGCCATAAATTGCCCCATTTACAGGTCATGCAAAGTTGAACATTCAAAAGAACAGTCTGGAGCTATTACACTTCTTGAAATTGTTAATAGATGATGCCTTGATTAATTGCCTTGTGCTGGCTACCAATAAGTATGCTTCAGCAATGTTAAATGGCCCATTAAAAATACTAAGGAATGATCAAAGGGGAAGAGGTAACCTACATGTATCACTGGCAATAAATACTGGGCTCATTTACAGGTCAGATTTGGAATCTCTGCTGCAAAATGAGATATTTTATGAATTTTTAATTTAAAACAAATATTTGTAACAAAATATGAATTTGATTTAATTCAAAACAACTATTTTGTAACAAAATATGAATTTGATTTATTAAATGTTGAATTGCTTAAAGTTAACAAGGAAGTAAAAGGATTCTGAACATTACTGGCTTGTTACAATTGAAGTTTATTTGATACACCTGTTCAGGAAAAAAACAACAACATTATAATCAACAATCAATTAGAAATAAGAAAAATGTCGGTTTTATACCCTTTACATGTCTTATTGTTTAAAACAAGTGAAGAGTTGATTATACGCTGAGCAAAAACCACTTATCCGTTAAGTTGCCGCAAAATGTACGTAATACTAAGATCTATGACGCAAACAGTGCTCCAGCTAGGCCTTAATCGAAGGGCGCCGCGCCCTGCCTTCCCGCACCTCCGCCCTGCCCCCCCGAACCTACGCCCTGCCCCCCCCTCCCCCCCCCCCCCAAAATTTTTTTTTTTTTTTTTTTACCTTTGATTATTCATAAATCTCTTATTACATTGTAATTACTTTAATCCTCTTTGTAGACATTATATTTGAATGGTGCAATAATAATGGGAATAATAAAATTATTTATAACATATAAATTAACATGCAATAGGAAGCATTCCAGAAACACCCGCGCGCTCGTACGTGCCCTTCTCACAAAATACTGCGTGTCGAAAGTGCCCTTTTGACAAAATACTGCGCGTCGAAATTGCCCTTTTGACAAAAAAGCCCCCCTGCCCTTTTCAAATCTTAGCTGGAGCACTGCGCAAATGTACCATTTCTCCGAAAGATGTTACCAATTCTCCCTATTTTGGCTTTAGGGAGAAGTGACTTCTCCCTAAATTTTGAGCCAAGCTAGACCCCTGATCATAAAGTCTTAGGCTTCATCACACAAAGTTCATGTCTCAGCCAACAAAGCTCTCTAGATGCAGATTTTCTTAATGTGAGTTCTAAAAGCCAAAATATTGTATGATAGTCAGAATGTCTGTTATTAAATTTAATGAATGAAAAGCAATTGGTCATTTTGGTGTACTGCAACCTAACCGATAGCGACACTTTAAGTTGGCAACATTTCGCCATTTTTCCAATATGGTGATATAGATGGTACGAAAAAAAATGAAGTAAATAAAAAGCAAATGTTTTGTGCTTTAATGGTACCATTTGCATTAATTTTTGGTTATGAAAGGCAAACGTTGATACTTTTTTGCAGTTTCAATGTTCCTTAGCCTTTGAATTGGTGATCAAATTTTGCACCTTTGGAAAATTGATGGCGCATTACAACTCTCAGCACCCTTTTTGGTTGTAAAGCTGAGTGTTTATTTTTTGCAACTACAAGATTTCTTTCAACATTCGTGTCTTTGGCAAATTTTCAAACATAATTTTTTTCTCATAAATGACAGTAAAGGTTTGGGTTGAAAGCGGGATACTGCTATGTTTGATATATATTAGAAGCCCTACATTGAAATTTCCAACATTTGAACCTCAGTTTCTCCATTGATTTAAAATTTTTAGTAGCTTGGCAGTTTTGGAGAAAACCCGAGGTATTGTCATAGCCAGCTTGCGTCCGGCGTCTGCCATCGGGCGTCCGCGTTGTGCTAAAACCATAACGTAGGCTCTAAAATCAAAGTGCTTCCACTGTATACTTTGAAACTTCATATGTAGATGCACCTTGATGAGTTCTACACGCCACACCCATTTTGGGGTCACTAGGTCAAAGGTCAAAGTCACTTCTGACAAGCTTTCATTTATTCAAAACTGCACCCACAGCTGATCAAGGGTCGGCACCCGTTATTCGGTGCTCTTCTTTAGTTATCCCCACGTTTTCGGAGAAAAAGTGGGGATATTGTGGTGATATGTGTCTGTCCGTCCGTCCTGGCCACCTGCTCCTCCTACACTATTAGCACAGAAGCACTAGAACCTTGAAACTTACATACATGGTAGCTATGAGCATATGTGCGACGGTGACAGTGACGGAATTTTGATCTGATCTCTGGGTCAAAAGTTATGGGGGTTGGGGCGGGCCGGGTCAGAGATTTTCACTAAATTTTTTTATGTTAACTTCTTCATTTCTGCACCGATTTACTTCAAATTGATACTGAGCCTCTCTTATGACAATATGGTCAATCTCAACTATGCATGGCCCCTATACCAACCCTGGGGCGCCCCAGCCACATAGGCCACTCCCACCCAAAATTGCCTTTTACTGTAATTTTTTCATTTCTACACCGATTCACTTCAAATTGATACTGAACCTCTCTTATAACAGTACGGTCAATCTCAGCTATGCATGGCCCCATAACCAACCCTAGGGCACCCCGCCCACATAGGCCACGCCCACCCAAAATTGCCTTTTAATATCATATCTTCATTTCTACACCGATTCACTTCTAATTGATACTGAACTTCTCTTATGACAATACGGTCAATCTCAACTATGCATGGCCCCATTACCAACCCTGGGGCGCCCCTGGGTCAAACATGCGGTGTGGGGATACGCGTCGGCCTCTGCCGCGCCATTTCTAGATTATATTGATTTTATGCAGCTGTATAATTTCAATTGAATATTGCCTATAGTATAATGTTTTAGATGACACAATAGCCTTGCATATAAATTATATAATTATTATTTACCTAGTTAAATTTTTGTTGAAAACAGACTCGAGATGCAGAGGCTCAGTACCATCCCCTGTGAACATTCCTACACAGTTGTTCAAATACACCCTAAGACGTGAAACAGGGACTGCCTACGTCAGTGATTCTCATGCGCAGAACTTAGTGGATGACTATGTTTCACAGTTAATGCCACAACTTTTTAGAGAGAAAGAGTTTAGACTTGGACAAATAAATAAAGTCTTCTCTGCTAAATGGTTGAACCACAAGCAAGTTGTTTTTGGAACCAAATGCAATAAGGTAAGGACTGTCACTTTTTAGATGTAACTAAAAATCATGCAACATTAATCTTTATAAATTTAATTCATCAAAATAACTTTTATTTTGACTAGTTTGTGTTACGCTTGACTATAAAATAGTTAGAGGTAACCCTTTCCCACTCAAAGGCATAGTGAAAAAGGCTATGTGCAAACAGCATAAAACCAGAACAGCCTGCGAGTAACTGGCAGTCTGTTCAGGTTTTATGCTGTTTGCTTCTCATCAGTATTTGAGAGTTTGAAATGAAGCCTTTAAAACTTGAATCTAGTGAGACAGGTCTTTAATTAAAGTAAACTTTCTTAGGGAATACATAAGTCAGGCCTTGAAGAATTTTTCCAGAGCCACTCGCCCTGCAGGGTGAGTAGGTCTGACAATCCACTCGCCCTTCACTTTAATCTACTCGTCCTGCATTTAAAAAAATATATTTATAGTTTAAGTTATGATCAACCAGAACCTTTTAACCTAAGTAATATAGTGACACTAAACTGCAAACAAATTAACTACATTATCTGATGGATTTTATTTGCTTTCCTTGCGTTTTCTGCACCTGTTTCCTTTTCTCAATACTTTCCGCTTCTCGTTTTGATGACCTTTCTTTCTGTTCCCTGTCTCCACCACCTTGCAGATATTTTAAAATAGAACCCTTTTCCATGCTGAGTTTTAATATTTCAGACAAGATTTTACTGAAAGACACGCTTGATTGAAAAATGGTTACAATATGGTAAATTTTGGCTAAGGTTTCTGATCACGAATTATTCTGTTTATTAATATTTATTTTTCTGTTTATTTTTAATAAGAAGTGTTATAATTAACCAGTTATGTATTATTTTTTTATCGATATTTACATTAAAATGAAATTTTATTCTTCACGGAATGACCACTATATTTTACTGTTTTTTCACCTTTAATCGATAAGCTAAGAGCACTGACACCTACGAAAAGAGCGCAGCCGATTACGGGAATTATTTTTACTGTGCCGGTGACGTCATTTTTCAATGTCAAAATGAAAGTGCAGTTTCTTTGTGTACTGAATCTATTTTTTGTTCTTTCGAAAAATTGTTT
The DNA here is from genome assembly GCF_020536995.1 of Dreissena polymorpha. Lineage (NCBI taxonomy): Eukaryota > Metazoa > Mollusca > Bivalvia > Myida > Dreissenidae > Dreissena > Dreissena polymorpha. The sequence goes on along the minus strand of NC_068358.1, from coordinate 47,027,913 downwards.
CGCAATTTGTATCGAAATGGCAGGAGTTCTGGTAGTCCAAATAATTAGACGTAAGCTACCCCGCTTACGTCTAAACGGCTACCGTCGTTTTCCTATAGCAAATTGATTTCAGCTTTTTTTCAGTTTTTCTTGTTAAATCTTTGCTAATACATACAATGGTCATTAGTTAGACCAAAATGAGAACGATTACCTCTTAAATGTGTAAAATTGTCGAAGAACAACAGTTTTGTAAATTTTGAAAATAAACATAAACAACACACGAAGTGTTTTTGACGGTTATAGAATTACTTTGAATTACTTTGAACGAAATTAATTTTTCATAGGTTACACATGACCAATTGTTGTTATACAACAGACCAAAGCATATTTAAGCTTTCTGTACACTTTTAATAAATGAAACCTTTGTGTGTGTGTGTTAAAACCAGCAGTTGTATACATTAGTAATTATTTGAACAACATAGTGAAAGGTATGATTTAAGAAATTCTGTATTTGTGAGGAAACAAGGAATAATACTAAATAACACATTTTGTTCAAAGAATATGTGGAAGGTGTTTATTTCAATCCAATATGCCACACGAAGCACACGAGGAAAACATATTTTAACAAGAAATAAACACAAATAAAACAAAACAAAAATGCAAAACTACACACGTACGCCCGTTCAAGCGCACAGACACAAACACTCATACAAACAAGAACACACTCACAAGTAAAAAAACATACTTTAACGTAAATGAACTAAACTTTTTTACATCATGAAAAAGCGGAGTAGCTCATTATGCGTAAGAAATAATAATAATCGAAACATTCTGTACACAATAATAATTATCGAATAGTTCCTTAAATCAAAATAATCGGAAGTGATCAGCATATAGTTACCGATCACTAAGCTCTATCAAACGAAATATAGTACTTATTCGGTAATCATAACAAATATGATGTCAGCAAATTACATAGCATCAGAAACATAAAACATAACTAACGATTCACATAGTATAAACATATGAACAAATAATAAATATCTCTGTACGATGTTTCTCTGTAAATGAACAGAAACAGAAACGATCAGCATATAGTTACCGATTAGTAAGGCCTATCGCAACGAAATATAGGACTTATTCGGTATTATTAGAACAAAGATGATGTTAGTAAATTACATAGAAACAGAGATATAAAACATAACGATACACATAGTATAAACATATAACCAAATCATAATTTACTCTGAATACAGTTAAACGTAAGAATCCAAAATATTATGAACATCTGCAAAACATACTTCAATTAGTTTTTTTCATATGAATTTCTTAACTATTTAAGTACGTAAGGGGTATTACTATTACACTATGAAGAAAGATGCTTACTAAGTTGAGTTAACTACCTATTCTCAATTCTAAATTATTAGATTATTTTTTATGGAAATAAGAGACCTTAAACATAATCTTTTTGCCTAAAGAAACGGAAAAGTGCTAAAGTGACACATTCATTTAAACGTTTAATGTAAACAATATTAAATGAAATCTTTATTTTTTGGAAGTAATACATTTTAGTGAAATGTAAAATTCGATATTTGTGAAGGTGTTTAGTGATGAACAACATGTGGTTAAAACAGTTGTAGCCATCTGTCGCGGGTATTGTCAATTTCAATAACTTAAACATTCTCAATATTGTATAATAAATTGAATAGTTTATGAATTATCCCTCTGACCAATTGTAAAGAAATCAACTGCATAATTGATTTATTCTCATTTTATTTTTAAACGTATACACTTTATAAGTATTTATTTATTTGTCCGTTGCACTCAAATCTCTAAATATGTATTAAAAGCATTAAAACTTTATATTATACAGTCATTTTAACCAGCAATACATTGTACAAAAAACCGAAATGTTTAAGTTTAATATTGATTGAACAGATAAAGCACGAGATCTGTGACCAAACAATTAAAAAAACACACACGTACACACGCAGCCACAATTGCACACATACACGAACACACACAGTCACACACACGCATGCACCCACGGAGTCGCACACACGCGCGCACAGATAAAAAGTCACGCACACACGCACGCACGTATGTATCTACACGCTTAAACAAAACACGAATGGCTTTAAAAAAAGTGTAAAACCCCAGAAGCACCGATACGTAACAAAGTCGCACCATAACCATTTATAAAGGCCACATTCCGCAGAAGACAAATACAAACATTTTACATGACTGCATTACAAAAACAGCTATTCCACTTAAAATGTGTCTTATTTATGAATTGTATTTTATGAATGCTGGCATGTAGGGAGACTACAAACAGTGAACACAACAATACAAATCTCCCATTAACGGAAATTGTTCGCATGAAACTTTAAGTATGTAGAAAAGATTCAATTATTGAAATCCAAGCACTTATACCATTATCTAACAAATATGAGCCTCGCTCTGTGAAAAGGGGGTTTAATGCATGTGCGTAAAGTGTCGTCCCAGATTAGCCTGTGCAGTCCGCACAGGCTTATCAGAGACGACATTTTTCACCTAAACTGGAGTTTTGCTCAGATGAGATTTTCTTTCTGCGAACAATGTCATACAAGTGGAAAGTGTCATCCCTGATTAGCCTCTGCGGACTGCACAGACTAATCTGGGACGAAACTTTACGCATTTGCATTAATCCCCATTTTCACAGAGCGAGGTTCATAGATATTAATTGGAAATATTGAATCAACTGATTCAAAGATGCAGCCCGATGTATTCTTTTTCGTACCTGGGCGTTGAAATCAGAACTAGCTACGCACACACTTATTTTCAAGCAAGTTTATTCACAATTGTTTTTTTTACTTACTGTCTATCACCACTTTCTTAAGCCTATCGAGGCGCAGCGACAATTGCTTGATTTTTGCTGCAAATCCACCTGGTTGCTTTGGGTTTATGTTATAAACATAACCAGGAAATGCGTTATGGTAACGCGCAGGTACATTCGTGAACAGATGTTCATCGTGCAATAACTCAATGATCCTACTCACGTTTGTGTCTCGGTTACAGTCCCTGTACCGATGTCGATATATTTCGTGCTGGATAACATTGGAATCGAACACCGAATCTAATGCTTCACCCAATGGACCGATAATCTGACTGCATCTTTGAATCGTTAGGTCAACAGAGAAAATCTACCGTATTTTTGTTGATTTATTCAAAATTGTACTGATTAACGAATTTAATGAATTGTAAAATTGTTAAAGTTGCGCGCAGCCTGAATGAAAATATAGAAAATATGTAACACATGATTATTGTTTAAATAACAAAATACTGCCAGAAATGAAGATAAAATGTCTCGATAGATGAAATAGATATTATGATCGGAGAGTTCTCAATGAAAAATACACAAGGCTAATCATTTTGCGGCCCCAATACCGGAATGCTTCCGACGCGGCTGATTGTTTTATGTTGACAATCGTATAAGGAGTATGAAACCCCGACTCTCTATGCGTACTGCTTTAATTTGACCCTGCATACTAGCTTAATTGGTGGTGTCAGTTGTTGTCTTATCTAACAAATAATTTAAATGATGATTGAAAAACTCTGCGTGCGTACAAAATAAAGTCACGTGCCCCACACCGGCACCCCAGATGACACCAACGCTTAATTTATAAATATATGTTAAAATAAGGACGGAAACAAGTAATTTGCCCACAGTAGCCTGTTATTTCAGGCTACTGCGAGACAAACAGCTACGACACAGAAAAACTGCACGAATGAGGGGGGGGGGGGCACATCATGACATCCGTCACGTGCTTCCATCAAGACCCATTTATCAGTCACAATACACGCATTGTTAATGCTAATCTGCGGACACAATACATGCGCCGATGTGATACTCTCAGCAGGGGAACTAGGGATACGTTGCCACAGCTGCCCGTTAACAGATCCTTATCGCCGCGTTAATATCATCTTAAACGGGTGGGCTATCAGCAGGGCACAATTCTACAGCTTTACCACACGATCATTATGTTTGGACATTCATAACACTGCAATAGCAACAACATATACTTGACACGAGCGGAAATAAAACTTATTGTAGCTGTAGTTTTAATTGTATTTACATTTGTAAGTTAAAAGACCGTAGGCTTTATGGGACCGCCCCTTAAGTGTCACGCAAGTTTAGACAATTGTTAACCCCCTCCCTTCCCCCTGTCACAACATATTTAAAATATAATTTAATATATAATACACTTCCCTATTAAACTGTATTAAAAAAAACACTTAAAAGATCAATCACATTATTTGAATGACTTACAGTTTAAAAATAGTAGAAAAGTAAATTATGAACAGTTGTCACAAAGGGTATCACGTTTAAACGGTCGCGTTTCGTGTTATGCTCACAAACGTTTACAAAACAGTAAACGTTTAAACGACAGGCAATATCAACATAATCCATTTTAGTTCATGAGGTTACGACATTGCAAAGCTTATTAACAGCTGCTGAAAAAGACTAGTTTTTGTATCACGTGCGCCAGATGGCCCTTATTCACAATACCGTAAGCATAACAATACACCCTATACAGACTAGTTGTCTTTAATATTTTATGCGCGTCGGCACGAAGTGTTCGAGACAATTTTCCAGCCATTTGTTGCACGAGCATGCCCCGAATCGTCTTGAGTATTCGACGCGCGTCGGCACGAAGTGCACGAGAAAAATTTTCCGCCGTTTCCGAGCGTGACGTACTTAATAAACGGCCCAAATTGACTGTAGAAATTTAAGAAAGTAGGCTCTGTCTGGTCATCTTAATAGACTACATTCGATCATGAATTGTTTTAAAACTGTACTCACCTTCACAGGAGTGCTTGTGTATCTCGGCCTTTTGAATGATGTACCAGGCGACTGTACAATATCACTAGCGGCTCTTTTCGAAGACACGTACGATTCTTGTTCGGTAGCTTCAAAGAAGTCTTTTACATACTGTTTGTATTTGAATGAATTTCCAAGCCTGTTCCAACATTCATGACAGAGAAATTTGCCACTTCTTTTCTTGGAGTCAGGCGTGACGCTCGAACCAGTCACATATTCCAAGTGTTCGCGAGCAGTGATATTGCTGCTTGAACCTAATTTGTTTTCAAGCGAGTAACGATAATATCCCGATCCACCAGGTTTTTTCTTAAACGAAGAGGCGCAATTAGCACATGTCTCCATTTCTGCATGACGCTTAACCACAATGCCATTTAGAAAAACAACATTTCTTTTAAGAATCACTAACCCTGCGTTCCCTATAGTCAGTTAGTCACACATTTATATAATATTACCCATTTCAACTCTCTGTTGCTCACAATGTACGGTTTGCATATTCGATGCCACCAGTGGCTATAGGGGACTCTGGGACAGTGCCAAAAAATTCAAAGCGGTGCGCGGACAAGTCACGTAACAACGAATACCAAGTCCAAGTCCAGTATCTATTGCATAACATTATACAATGTCAATGCACTGGATACACGGAACGGGTGACCCCACGACACGCGCATTGGATTTTCGATTATTTTTTTGAGCAGCCGATTAAAATGGAAAAAGAAACTATAATTTCTCGTTTTAAAGAAAGAAGATCTCAACACAACATAGCATTTGATTTGAAAAATGAGCAAATTGAAATAGCAGCTTCAGTTGCAAAAAAGCGGAATTGTGTAGGATTTTTACCCACTGGATTCCGTAAAACTTTCAGTTTTGTGTTAAATGCAATGGTTAGTGACAATTCAGGATTAACATTGATAATTTCGCCTCTTTTATCTCTGATGGAAAATCAAATGGGAGCATTACGAGACTGGAATTTTTCGTGCGCTAAAATTAGCGCGGATACCAGCGAAGATATGCTGAATGGTATGTATGCGAATATAATCGAGATTGCAAGTATTAAAAAAAATCTTTACTTTTGATAATAAGCGATACTTATTAAAACATGTGTAATAAAAAAAAGTATTAAACTTTTCATATGAATATTTCAATTTCAATATTTGTGTTAGGTCGCAAGTTGATCAGTTGGTAGTAAATACCGCATCAGTCACCGGATTCCAAACCCTAGGCACTAATAAAGAGCTGTCGCCGCTCGACATGTGACTTTTCTAAGACCGAGATATGTGTCGCGGTCTGAGAAAACTGGGCATAATGCTTGTGCGTAAATTGTCATCCCAGATTAGCCTGTGCCGTCCGCATAGGCTAATCGGGGACGACAAATTCCGCTTTTATGGAATAATTCGTTAAAATGATGTCTCTTCTCAGCGAAAATCCAGTTTAGGCGGAAAGTGTCGTCCCTGATTAGCCTGTGTGGATATACATGTATATATAACGTTTGTATGTAACGTTTCTTCCAGATATAGCTGGAGGTCGTTTCACGTTCGTGTTCGCCTCGCCAGAATCGGTTTTGAAACCAAAATGGAGAGATGTGTTCCTGACAGACACGTGGCAGACTCGCATATCACTCATAGTGATTGACGAGGCACATTGTATTTCGGAGTGGGGTGAGGAATTCAGACCCGAATATCAGCAACTGTGCCAGCTGCGTAGCTTTTTTAAAGCCCCCGTTTTAGCTTTAACAGCCACAAGCACAATGAAAGTCAAACAAGATATTTTTGAAGTCTTGCAATTAGACTCCAAGAACACCGACATAATTTCGAAATCACCAAACCGAGAAAATATTTTCATTTATTGTAGGAAAAAGGAAAGTAAGGAGTACGAGCAAGAGTTAAAATGGCTGATAGATCATCTAAAGGAAAATGGCAAATCATCTAAGAAGATTTTAGTATATTGTAGGTCGATCGATACAGTGTCAGAGATTTTTGTCACTGTAAAAGAGTGTCTAGGGGATTCAGCCTATGCAGGTCGTGTGGTTTCGCCCGAAAATTTGTTGGTGGAGATGTTTCATAAGTGCACTCATGAAAGTTCCAAGGCAAGAATTCTTCGAGAATTTCCATCGCAAAACAGCACAATTCGATGTTTGTTTGCGACAGTAGCCTTAGGCATGGGGATAGATATCCCTGATATTGATGTTGTGTCCAAAGTCTGTGATATCATATTGGCAAGAGGCAGGACGTTGTGCGAGAGATGGGCGAAAAGGATTGAGCCTTATATTATATGATAACTTTAGCGCCTCATTGAAGACAACTGAAAAGGCAATAGCCGATATGGTGAAGAACCCCGAAAATTTGTGTTTGAGACGTCAGGTGCTTCAAACTTTCGAAATTACAGGAGAAAGTCAAAACGCTCAATTATCATGTTGCGAAGGATGCGAACAATCTCCATGTGAATGCATGGCGTGCAAGTGCTGTAGTGCGTGTTCCATAAAATGTACTTGTGCCGCAAGATTTTCAAAGGATGTAGCCTATTTTTTGTCGTAATTGTATTGTATCTATTAAGTTGGCCAAATTTCTGTCATATGAACTGTACTTAAATTGTATATATTTCATGTTTTCTATGTGTTTATGGTGAAACTGTAAATATGTCTGATGTATTATGACTGCTCCTTGGTATATTACAGAAACCTTACGCAAACTATGTTTACGTGTTTGTTGATTACTTTTACATACATTTTGTAATACGGTTAATAAATATGACATGAGGCCCTAATGCCGTTTTTATTGTTAAATATACCAGACTATGCTAGCGGTGCTTTTTACAACTGTAAAGTATTGTTGTGAAATACGATTACACGATTACATTTACATATATTTTGTATTACGATTAATAGATATGACATGATGCCTTACTACCCTTTGTATTATTATATTTACCAGGCTATGATAGCGTTGCTCTGTACAACTTTAAAGTAATGTAGTGAAATAATTTGAAATTGTTAAAACAAAATGCTAATATAAAATCAGTTAACAAAAAGGGCTACACATTATACTTCCTTATGAAATACAAAAACGAGCATAACATAATTAATAAAGTTAATAAACACACACGGCATGATCAAAGTTTTCATGGAAAACTAATATGACATTGCACGTAAATTATTATTTTCGTCTAAATCGAATACTATATATAGAGAAACAATGTATTTATAACCGACCAATGAGGTAACAATATGCAACTTTCAAGTTACACAGTGCTATATGGAAACAATATGGAATTTGAACAGTGGTAGTGTTTTAAGGTCTGGACTATCATTACTTGTAAGTTTGTATAAACATTTTTCTAATGCAATTAGTAAAATAATGTTTATATTTTATGTTTAATAATTTATTGCATGATTATTCTGTGCTGTTATATGAATTTGATGCCGTTAAAGCTTCCGACATGAATTCATGTCGGAACGATGCTATGGCAAAATAACGTTAAACGATATGAGGTCGATGTAAATCGACCTCATATTTATAGGAGTAGAGTTCTGGAACTGAATTTATATTTCTCAACTTGAAAAACAGCACTCGCCCGGTCAGTCGAGTATTTAACAAACTTTACTAGCCCGACCGTCAACTTCACTCGCATATGCGAGCGGTAGAGTGGATTCTTCAAGGCCTGCATAAGTGTAAGAATATTTGTATAAGTGGTAAAGGGTTTAACTACTTGCCCATTTGTTGTTAAACGTTTGCAGGCAACAATTTCAGTTCTGTTTCTTCTACAAGTATTCAATTGAAACATCACAGATGTAATTGGCGGCATTGCTTTAGGTAACTGATCAATGCAAATAACATTGACGCACAATTAAGCAGATTAAAGCATTTGTTGTCTTTTTATTGCAGCTTCATGTATACAAATTATTTTTCCATATCCATGTCTTGGGGGTCTTGTCTCAAGATGAGAAAATTGTGATACCTGTCCTGGCTGTCTAGGACTCGAACCCAGTACAACTTCCTATTGGCGCGATTTTTTTTCCTGACTGAGCTAACCTGGCCACCGCACAAGCTCTCCCCTAACCTGACTAAGTTCATACCATGACATGCACCCCAACTAGGATATGATTTAGATCTCAAATGCAGGGATTTGGGCTTTTGTATAATTTATAAATTAACCATTTTAAAGTTTACTCTGATTACATTATGGCCTAACTAGGAAATGATTTAGATCTCAAATGCAGGAATTTGGGCTTTTGTATAATTTATAGATTAACCCCTTTTAAAGTTTACATTGAAAACGTTATGGCCCCACATTCGGCGCCAAATTTGCAAACGGCCCCAGACTCGAACCGAGGACACCTCACTATCAGGGCAAGTGCTCTCCTGATGGAGCTAACAGGGCCACCACACACCCTTTCCTCTAATGTGACAAAGTTTGTCTCATTACATACATGTGTATGGGTCTTGTGCAGGGTATTGGACCAGTGCTGCCTGGCTGAAAACGAAGATTCTACACTCTGACCTTGACAGTTTGATTCAAGGCTCAGTGCCCTCTCTTGCTGCCAGGGGAAGCCACCCACAAACCTCATGAGGGGGAATTTCGCGTCGTTTTGGGCGAAAAGGGGAATTTTAGAAGATCTTTTTACCAACCATTCAATACCTAAAATTGCTATACTTAAATGTGATTTACACAAATATACATTTAATTAAAGGTTAGTAGCATTGTACCAGCTGGAAACATAGGTATAAAAAAAAAAAAAAAAAAATTTTTAGGGGGGAATTTTTAGCTGAAAAGGGGAAAAAAGTATACTTTTTTCATGGGGGAAGCCGCCGAATAAAAAGTGCGAAACGAGGGCCCTGAGGTTTGAGGGGGGTCATGAACAAGTTCATACAGTGACATAAACCACACTTGAACATGAATTGTGGGACTTGTCTGGGACTCTAAACCGGGATGCCTCTAAGTCGCTATCAGGGCGAGTGCAATCTTGATTGAGCTAACCAGGCCACTGTATAACATCTCCCTTTGACCTGTTTTTTAGCTGAATTTGCCACTATCTGTTATTGGAACACTCTGTTTTTTTTTGTGCAACATGAACAGAGGTGTCAAAGTTCAGGATTATTCCTGAATTCAGGATTTAGGCCTTCAAAAACTGCTTTTGATATTGATATAAATTAGAGGATTTTTGTTCTGATGATTCAAGATTTTTGTCACAAAATGTAATTTTTAACACAAATTATTTTAATTTGACTTATTGTTAACACAGTTTTTAAATTATAAAAATTACATGAATTATTTACCCTCTTTTAGCACTTGCCCCCCACATGCTGGGCTTATTTTCAGGATTTTAGATTTTGGTCAATTGACACACCTGATGAAACTCATGTTAATTTTCGCAAATACATAATCTCTGATTAAACTACAGGTATTCAATTGACAATCAGGATCGTCATGCAAGACCACTGACCGAGTATATAATATCCATTTCCCAGTAAAATTGGTCTTTTTCTTGTAACAGTTGAAGGTGCTTGACACTCAGACTAGTGATGTGGTTGTCATCCCATCTTTAAAGAGCAGCAGTCGAAGCGTGCCCGCAGACTGCCCGTGCGGAATCCACAGTGTCGCCATTAACCCGTCTCACACACTGCTTGCCACAGGGGCTGAGTTTACCAACGATGTTGCTGTGTATAAACTGCCGTCATTTGATCCATATTGTGTTGGGGAGGTAAGAGAAATGCTTTGATTTCTTAACCCATTTATGCCTAGTGGACTCTCCCGTCCTTCTAAATTGGATCAATTTATTTCCAAAATTAGGGATGTCTAGTATATTTATTTCTATATTTAGAATATTTCTAAGAAATTCCTTTAAGCAAACAGCGCAGACCCTGATGAGATTCTGCATCATGCGGCGTCTCATCTGGGTCTACGCTGTTTTCCAAGGCCTTTTTTCTAGACGCTAGGCATAAATGGGTTAATTTTGGTTTATGTGGCGATGTTTAAAGATGAACTTTAGAAGTATTTTACATTAGCTGACCTTCGCGTTTACGCAAGAATATAATAGTATGGTTAGCCTGAAGAATAAGTATCACTTCATTTATACAAACAGAGCTCCAGATAAGATGTGTATCTGCGTATTTACGCGTTGAAAAATTAACAAAACGCATTAAAAATCAGCCAGGTACGTAACATTACCCAATATAAATATTGGTACGTATTTTTAATCGATTAAAGTATTTTAAAGAAAGGTTGTTCATATCATCATTTTAACTTCTTTCCTTTTCATTTATTTATATAAATAACCAGGGAGTGTATATTGATCTAGAGTCCGTGAAATAACCAATAATAATATTTCTGAATTAAACACGCCATGTAATATATCAGTTATCTGTGTAAATAGAAAATACCCCTTAGTATTCCTAAGTAACCTTTATGGCTGAAACAAAGGAGTAAAATACGCTTTAACAATAATATCAGAGGGTAACATACCCTTTCGACTAAATCCTAATCTGGAGCTCTGTATACAAATGTTTGTTTATTTGTAATGTACACTTCAACACCGTTATTTCAAAGTCGTCGGGACCGTTAAAAAACTTCGGATAAAACAATAATTCGACATAAACATTTGACAGAAGACTTCTATGATTTTGTAAAATATAGTTTTGTGGAATTGGCATTGTTTGGTTACACTTTACTATTAATAATTGTTTTACTTAAACACATAAACTAGTCAGATAGCAATAGATTTCTACTTGTAACAAACGGAGGAATAAAACGATTCTTTTTCTTCTTTTTATTTTTCTGTAATTACAGAACATATAAAATATAATGAATAGCACAAATTATCAAAACATATAAAATATCACAAATAGCACAAATTATCAAAACATTTAAAATATAACGAATAGCACAAATTAACATACATGTAAATACATATGAATACATTTTCGGAAATGAATTAACATTTTTTAAATAAGACGCGATGTCTTTCTGAACACCGGTGTTAGCAGCACTAAAATGGACACGTGTAACATATTTCTCCCATTTGTCAAGGACATTGAAGAACTCGCTTCCGCCCGTGTTTTGCTCGCAGAACTGCCTTACGTCGTTGATTGGATATCGTGTTCGTTCTTGTGTTGTCAGCCTCGTCGTAGTCGTTTTGACGACATTATAAAACTAACACGCTACGCGCAGACGACAAAGGTGTAATTATCGGCTTTTGACCAGCCACGCGCAGACAAATGTGTGAAATTACGCTCAGTGTTTTGCAGTGTTGACTTTGGATTAAAGATTGATAATTAGGTGCGAATTATAGTGTTGGGACCGACAGAATCACTTCGAATTAACGATTTCTTTGGTTTAACGAAGTTCGGATTAACAATGAAATTGTACATTAAACAAAGAAGAACCAAAATAGGGACACGAAAAATACTTCGAAATAAAGGTGACTTCGGATTATCGGTGTTCGAAATAAGAGTGTTGAAGTGTATGTTGATTTATCAAATCACTGAATTTCTGAACATTAAAAGAAAGCTGTATGTGTACGGTTTTCATGAACATTTAGAAAAGCCGATAATTTCTTTAGCCAGCAAATAAGATAAAAGATCCAATTTATCAAATTTATTTCCAAGAATAAAATGGTCTGATTTCTTTGGAAACTGGGACTTTAAACCGTACAAGTGATAATTTGAACATAGCCATAAACATCAAGCATTTCTTTGTTGTTTCAGAGGGCACACACTGACTGGATATTCGACTTATGTTGGCTTGATGATGAGTATTTGGTAACAGGTAATCACGCTGTACGCATATTTTGTGCGTGCTTTATGAATTTGATGTTCAGTTTAAGCTAACTTGCTTTTGAAGTTGTATGTTGTCCTATATTTGTATGTGCATGGTGTGTCAATCAATGTTTACACACTAGAGTCACATTCTATGCCTAATTTTCATGAAACTTGTTGGAACGATTGGCCCACAGATATCTCTTCTATATTCAAATTAGGTCATTTGTTGTGTGTGTGTGGGGGGGGGGGGGTGGAGCATTAAATAGGTCACTAGCTCAAATAGTGGAACAAAAAGCTTTTGAACATTAATACAGAGTGCAAGTCATTTTTTTGAATGAGCTTTGAAGCTATGGCCTTAGGCATTGAGGTAAAATCTTATGAGTTTATCACAATCTAAAGTAAAAATCAACATGCAGTGCCGGATAACTGTTTGTGGATATGTAAACTAGTATTTCATTCATTGGACTGTGTTTATTAATTATATAGTCAAAATCATCTGACAGCCCTCATGTCATCTTCAATTTCGGTATGCAGCGATTTTCCTTGTCCAATTGGGAAAAGTACCCGTACTGGTCCAATTGGGAAAAATTGAGTCGTGAAAACCTCAAAATTGGGAAAAAATCAAGTCGTGAAATCTTTAAATTGGGAAAATCGCGTCGTGAAATTTGGGTCTTATTGAATACATCATACAGTTCATACTTAATTGAACATACCCATTAAAAGAATCATTTGCAGGCATGCCTTAATGACCATTAAGTAATTAAGTTGAAATAAATAACAAAATATTATAAAGAACACACAAAATCAATTACAAGTTGTTTTAATCTCTTGTTAAGCAATGTCTCTGTCTTTCATTTTTTTGAAAATTTCAACAATCTTTGATGTTTGATCATCTATCAGTTGCTGGCATACCTCTCTGCACAGCATCATTAGTGCTGTCAATGTGTCGTGTGATAGACGGTCCCGATTGTTTGTGCAAAGATTGTTCATTAGACTGAACACCCTTTCCACAGAGGCAAGGTTACAAACCGACATAAAACAGTACGCTGGCTGCCTGACAAAAGAACCGGAAACAGTAACGACACTATTGATTGCACGCGCTGAAAAATAAAACCCCAAATTAATCGAGCGCGTGGTTACACACAACTATACGATTTTCTTTGTTCGCTCACCGAAAGTTGGGTTTTGTTACGAAAATTTCGGTCGTTTTGAGAAAAAATTCGGACGTCGATTGGGATTTTTTCAGATGCCGATTTGGGAATTTGGGAATTTTTGCTTGATTGGGAAAGTACCGTTTACCGGTACTTTATAAAGAAGGAGGAAAATCGCTGGTATGACATGCCTATGGAACAATATTTCATTCTAATTTGGTATTGAAAAAATCTTGTTTTTTTGCTGTAGAACAATGTGCTAAAACTTGTTTTACTTGACACTGTTTGCTTTAAGGATCTCGAGACAGCAATCTTGGCCTCTGGCACATAGACGACGTGGATAGTGGGGAGACCTCGCCTCTCTGGAGCCTGCAGGTGCCCGAATACAGTATTAAAAATCCAGTTGTCGTGAAACGCTGTGGAACTGCAAAGAGGGTTCGAGCATTGGGATGCCTTCAGAAAAGAAAGGTTAAATAACTTATTATGATATCTCTACAAGTTTAGGCACTACCAGAAATTGGCATTGTCTACTGTATCTTTTGTAAATTTGTGATTTTTTAGCGAGGCTGTTTTCTGAGAAAACCCGAGCTATTGTCATAGCCAGCTCGTCGTGTTGTGTCGTTCGCCGGCGTCGTGCTAAAACCTAAACATTGGCTCTAAAATCAAAGTTTGAAACTTCATATGTAGATGCACCTTGATGAGTTCTACACACCACACCCATTTTTGGGTCACTAGGTCAAAGGTCAATTTCACTGTGACCTCTAAAAAAATAATTCTGACAAGCTTTTGCAGCTGAGCATGGCACCCGTTATGGGGTGCTCTTTTTATGCCCCCGGATCAAAAGATCGGGGGTATATTGTTTTTGGCCTGTCTGTCATTGCATGTGTGTGTGTGTGTTAACCAAAACTTAAACCTTGTTCATAACTTTTGCAATATTGAAGATAGCAACTTGATATTTGGCGTGCATGTGTATTTTATGGAGCTGCACATTTTGAGTGGTGAAAGGTCAAGGTCATCCTTCAAGGTCAAAGGTCATATATATGGCTTCAAAGCGGCGCATTGTGTTTCTGACAAACACATCTCTTGTTTTTACATAGCCTAGTAAATTGCTTTAGCGCACCAGAGCACAAAGTGAGCTATTGTGCTCACCTCCTTTCTGACATCCGTTGTATGTGCGTTGTGTAGCGTCAACTGTTTACTTGTCCTTGTACTAGAGGCCTCATTTTTCATCTAATCTTGAAACTTGCTCAGAATATTTATCTTGAAAATGTTTAGGCAGTGTTTAAATCTTTGTCAGCGTGCCCAAAAACTAGGTCACCAGGTCAAATCCAAGATAAACCTTGTTATTACTTCAGAGGCCAAATTTATGACGCAACTTGGTAAGAATGTTTATCCTGACAATATCTTAGACAAGGATGATTCTGTGTCATGTGCATCCAAAAACTAGGTTACAAGGTCAGATCTTAGTGAAACCTTTTTTTTTCACACTAGATGACAATTTTATGACTCTTGGCAAATTGGTAAGAATGTTTATCTAACCATTATGTAGAACTAGTTTAAATCTGGGTAATGTGTGTCAAAGTAAGAATAATTTTGTAACCACAAAAGAGTCTCATTTTTGTCTCAATCTCGATGAAACTTTGTTCTCATGTTTATCTTGATTATACCTAGGTCAAGTTTTAATATGTTTCCTAAAACCAGGTCACCAGGTCAATTTTCAAGAATTAGTTTTCCTCAATGTTAACCTTTGGAGTCCTAAAGAAAAGGTATGTTGACACAAATAAAGTCTGTATTTTCTGGTATTAAAAGTACGGCAGCATTTTGTTATTGGATCAATTAAACATCAAATATTTATTTCATTAAAATAAAAGTGAATCGAATTAAGTGCATAATCATAAGGCTGTATCAATTTTCTGCTATTATTAAAATCGCACTGTCCGTTAGACAGTTAGTCAGTCAGTCAGTTAGTCCGTCCGGATTAGTTTCCGCTTAATAAGTCAAGCAATTGTCATCAGATCTTCACCAAACTTCATGAAAATGTGTAAGGCAATAACATCTAGGTCAAGTTTGATAATCGGCCAATTTGACCCAGACACTCCTGAGCTACGGCCCTTGAATCATCGTAAAAATTTTGTTTTCTGTTTCCGCTCAATAACTCGAGCAATTGTCATCAGATATTCACCAAACTTCCTGAGAATGTGTAAGGTAATAATATCTAGGCCAAATTCAATAATCGGCTAATTCGACCCAGACACTCCTGAGTTACGGCCCTTGAATCATCGTAAAAAATTTTTGTTCTTGTTTCCGCTCAATAAATCGAGCAATAGTCATCAGATTTTCACCAAACTTCATGAAAATGTGTAAGGTAATAATATCTAGGTCATGTTCGATAATTGGCTAAATTGACCTAGACAATCCTGAGTTACGCCCCTTGAATCATTGTAAAATTGGGTTTTTAGCTCACCTGATTGCTCAGGTGAGCTTTTGTGACCGGTCTCTGTCGGTCATCCGTCCGTCTGTCGTTCGTCCTTCCACATTTGTTTGTAAACACTCTAGAGGCCACATTTATTGTCTGATCTTCATGAAACTTGGTCAGAAGCTTTGTCCCAATGAAATCTCGGTCAAGTTCGAAACTGGGTTGTGCCGGGTCAAAAACTAGGTCACTAGGTCAAAAAAAAGAAAAAACATGTAAACACTGTAGAAGTCACATTTCATGCCCAATCTTATGTAACTTTGTCAAAATGTTTGTCTTAATGATATGTTGGTTGAGTTCAAAAGTGGTTCCGGTCCATTGAAAAACATGGCCGCAAGTGGGCGGGGCAGTTTTCCTTATTTGGCTATAGAGAAACCTTGTAAACACTCTAGAAGTCACAATTTTTGCCCAATCATCATGAAAGTTGGTCATAACATTGGTTTTATTGATATCTCGGACGAGTTTGAAAATGGTCCAGATCTGTGAAAAAACATGGCTGCCAGTGGGCGGGGCATTTTTCTTTATATGTATATAGTGAAAACATGTGAACACTTTAGAAGTCACATTTTTGGCTCAATTTACAAGAAATTTGGTCAAAACATTTGTTTCCTTGATATGAGAGTTGAGTTCGAAAATGGTTCCGGTCAGTTGAATAACATGGCTGCCGGGGGGAGGGGGCAGTTTTCCTTATTTGGCCATAGAGAAACCTTGTAAACACTCTAGAAGTCACAATTTTTGCCCAATCATCATGAAAGTTGGTCAAAACATTGGTTTTATTGACATCTCGGACGAGTTCGAAAATGGTCCAGATCGGTGATAAACATAGCCGCCAGTGGGCGGGGCATTTTTTCTATATGTTTATAGTGAAAACATGTGAACACTCTAGAAGTCACATTTTTGGTCCAATTTTCATGAAATTTGGTCAAAACATTTGTTTCCTTGATATGAGAGTTGAGTTTGAAAATGGTTCCGGTCAGTTGAATAACATGGCTGCCGGGTGGGGGGGGGGCAATTTTCTCATATTTATAAAATAAAAGAAGCTTGTGAACGCTCTAGAAGTCACATTTTTTGCCCAATCATCATGAAACTTGGTGAAAAGATTGGCTTTATATATATCACACAATTAATGCCATAATTATTGCCTTTAAATTGTCCAAATTTTCATTATATTATACAAAATCCTTGTAAACACTCTAGAGGACACAATTTTGTTTCAGATTTTATGAATCTTGGTCATAATATTTATTATGCCCCCCTTCAGAGAAGAGGGGGTTTATTGTTTTGCACATGTCAGTCGGTCGGTTGGTCCGTCCGCTGGCCCGTTCACCAGATGGTTTCCGGATGATAACTCAAGAACGCTTAGGCTTAGGATCATAAAACTTCATAGGTACATTGATCATGACTGGCAGATGACCCCTATTGATTTTCAGGGCACTAGGTCAAAGGTCAAGGTCACAGTGACTCGAAATAGTAAAATGGTTTCGGATGATAACTCAAGAATGCTTAGGCCTAGTTTTTGTAAGCAAAGTTTGATGTTTGGTAAGGGGTGTCAACTCAAATTATAGGTCACCAGGTCAAATCTTACAAAAACAAAATCACTCCATATGCCAGAGTTTTGGTTCAATAATGATAAATCTTGACCAGGATGTTTGTCTGGACAATATCTAGGTCAAGTTTGACGTTTGGTAAAGATTGAATGAAACGACTCCTCTCAGGTGAGCGAACTAGGGCCATTTTGACCCTTTTGTTTCTTGTTTCCGCTCAATAACTCAAGCAATTGTTATCAGATCTTCACCAAACTTCATGACAATGTGTCAGGAAATAATATGTATGCCAAGTTCGATATTCGGCCAAACTGACTCAGACACTCTTGAGTTACAGCCCTTGAATCATCGTAAAATTGTTTGTTTTCTTGTTTCTGCTCTTTAACTCAAGCAATTGTCATCACAGCTTCACCAAACTTCATAAAAATGTGTAAGGCAATAACATCTAGGTCAAGTTCAATAATCGGCCCAATTGACCCAGACACTCCTGAGTTACAGCCCTTGAATCATAGAAAAATTGTTTTTTTTTCTTGTTTCCGCTCTTTACTCGAGCAATTGTCATAGGATCTTCGCCATACTTCATGATAATGTGTAAGGTCATAAGATATAGGTCGAGTTTGATTATCAGCCAAATTGACCGAAACACTCCTGAGTTACGGCCCTTGAATCATAAAAAAATGAGTTTTTTCTAGTTTCCGCTCAATGACTCCAGCAATTGTCATCGGATCTTCACCAAACTTCATAAAAATGTGTAAGGCAATAAGATCTAGTTTAAGTTCGAAAATCGGCCAAATTTACCCAGGCATTTCTGAATTACGGCCCTTGAAACATCAAAGAATTGCATTCCCGCTCGAAACATGCTCATACATGTAACTTCTATGTCGCTTCAGATGTAACCTTGATATTTGGTATGCATGTGTATATGGACAAGGCCTTTCCATTTGCACAGAAATTTTGACCCCTTTGACATTGACCTTGAACTAAGGGTCCGCGTTTAGGTTTCGAAATCTGCGTTTAAGTTTCAAAAAAGCGTTTTTTGGGGGCATATGTCTTCCGATGGAGACAGCTCTTGTTTATTTTGTTTATAATACACAATTTGACACAAGGCGCCAAATAATATTTTAATGTCATTTCAAATCTTTTATAAAAGAGCACAGATTGGGTTAACATTTGTAATATTGGTACAAAATCTTCTCGAATGAGTTAAGGTAGCGCACCTCTAATGATTTCCCGCGATTTCTTCGAAGGTTGAAGAGCCTACTATTAGGTGCCGTAGCCTAGTGGTTAAGGCGATAGACTAGAAATCTTTTGGGATATTCCCGCGCAGGTTCGAATCCTGCCGACGACGTATACTTTTTTGCGACGCGTTTTATTTATTTTCTAACGTAATTTGATTTAATATGGAATAAAAGCTATATTTATTGTTAAATATGTTGCAATTTTTATGCACATTCTTCAATTATTAAAATAAAAACAACGTTATGGCGAAATTGGGTGATTTTCTGTTGAAAATACGAACCATGCATGTTGCATTTTTATTTTTATTTCAAAAAGTAAACGGTAAATCTGTCTATTTCTTGGTATTTTTGCTGTATATAGTGTTTCTATAAAAACTAAGTTTAAAATATGACTTAAATGAAACTATTTTGAATTTTATGACACTTTGTTTTTAACCGACCCAATTTTTACTTGGCTGAAATCACTTACATTTCATAGCGCTCTGCCATAGATAAAATTTGTAAAAAATAAATGTCTGTAAAAGAATACTTATTTCATTTTGTTTAAACTTTAAACACCTTTACAGCATCTGTACACACCAACTGCATGCCCATATTTGGAAATTTGAATGAATTATGGAACTTTTATATACCCCAGGGGTGAAAATAAACTGGACAAAAGCCGAGCGTGGGGGTGGTTTTGAAAAAATCGGTATATTTTTTTAAAAAGCATGGAAAGCCTACCTACAAATTTGCATGTAGTTCAGTGAAATGATGCTGATTAAGAAAATAATTAATTAGATTATATTTGGATATGTGCCCATTAGAGGTGCGCTACCTTAATGAAAGGTTTTTAAATTTTGTGTTAGGTTTTTTTGTAAGAATCACAGAAATTCTACAAAGCTCTTACAAATTGTTTATGATATTGGGTCAATATCTTTTAACTTATCTGTTAGAGATTGCATGAAATAAATGATAAAATTAAAAATAAAAACTTGTTATATATCATGAAACAGCTATATCTATCTATGCATTATATTGTTACAAAAGTTCTGTTTTATTCCAGAGAAATTTGTTATTTCACAATTGGATACAAACATTAAAAACAATTCTGTAAAATGGATATGTTTGATTTAATATTCTTAAAAAATCACTATCAGTATTACACCTAATATATTCCACCATAAATGTAATTTCAGGAAGTAGGCGTACTGTCTCTGAATGGATTGTTTCATATATGGGATGTGGAATCATTTTCACCAGTAAGTAATTCCCAGTTTGAGATAATTAGAGCTGGTTGCAGCTAGACTAACATCACAGTTATAGCCAGAGATTCCTGCTTGGCATTTTTAGCTCACCTGATTGATCAGGTGAGCTTTTGTGACCGGTCTTTGACCGTCTTCCGTCCGTCCGTCGTTGTCATAAAAAGGATTGGGTAGTGCTTTCTTTAGATGATTGTTACACAAAACACGTTTGTTTTACTTGTGCCCAAATCAAGCAGATTTTTAAGTAATTTTCTTTTCTTTTATTCAATATAATACATTCAATATATACATGTATATAATTCCGCCATGCTTCTATCCTTGGTCTGGTATTGTTGTTTTCTTTGGTGTTGGTTTCTGTAGCGCGTTGGTTTTTGATGTGGCTGAGGTGCTGGCCTGTAAACACTCTCGAGGTCCCAAACCCGGATGAGAAAAGAGGAGGCATGTGCGATCAGAAGATTTGTCCCAATGTTATCTCGATCAAGTTCGAAACTGGATCATGCTGGGTCGAAAACATGTGAACACTCTAGAAGTCACATTTTTGGCCCAATTTGCATGAAATTTGGTCAGAACATTTGTTTCCTTGATATGAGAGTTGAGTTCGAAAATGGTTCCGGTCAGTTGAATAACATGGCTGCCGAGGGGCAGTTTTCCTTATTCGGCAATATAGAAACCTTGTAAACACTCTAGAAGTCACAATTTTTGCCCAATCATCATGAAAGTTGGTCAAAACATTGGTTTTATTGATATCTTGGACGAGTTTAAAAATGGTCCAGATGGGTGAAAAAACATGGCTGCAAGTGGGCGGGGCATTTTTCTCTATATGTATATAGTGAAACATGTGAACACTCTAGAAGTCACATTTTTGGCCCAATCTTAATGAAATTTGGTCAGAACATTTGTTTCCTTGATATGAGAGTTGAGTTCCAAAATGGTTCCGGTCAGTTGAATAACATGGGGGTGGGCAGTTTCCTTATATTTATATAGTAAAAAAAGCTTGTGAACACTCTAGAAATCAAATTTTTGCCCAATCATCATGAAACTTGGTACAAAGATTGGTTTTATGTATATCACATAATTAATGCCATAATTATTGCCCTTAGATTGTCCAAATTTTCATTATATTATACAAAATCCTTGTTTCTGCATGTTCCGTCCAAATGTTTGTTGATTCCGCTCTCTAACTAAGTTTTCATTTCTTAACTATCTATTCTAAAATTATACAGCATGAAAAGTCCTGTTTCAGGCATAATATTTTCATACATTAATGTGCTTTAAAATAACCTTCATAGAGTTTCGTTGCATGCGCCCTTTTCAAAAATCAAGCAAAAATAAAATCTGGGAAATAAAAAAAATCCATTTTGATTGTCACCGGGCATATGAGAAATGTATAAATGTATGGTCAAAAATCAGGCATTAAAAAAAAATTACATTTCTTCATTCCTTAATTTCATTCTATGTAGAAAACATCAACATCAAAAAGCTTTCTTTGAGCTTGTATTTGCGATGGAATTTCATTTGAAATTTTATTATGCATCTCGTCTTTACACATCTAATAGAATCATATTATGAAACTATGACTAACCAGAAAGCTACAATTTTCTGTGGCAATCTTCTTTAGCAATGGACATGCTTTAGAAGGGAAAAAATATCTTTGCTTTATAATGAAACGTGGAGAACATTTCAAAAGTACAAATTTCCTTTTTTTTTTTGCTTTTGACCATTATGAAGTAATTTGTTAGCCGGATTTTTTTCGAAAAAATCTCGGCTTATAGATTGATGTTGTCGGGCGGGCGGGGGGGGCGGGCGGGCGGGGTGGCGGCGTGCTCGAAAATGTTAAAGTTCTTATTTCATGGTATAACTTTGGTATGCTTGGACCTAGAGTCTTCAAACTTGACATGAAGGTTGGCCAGGATTAACAGATGACCACTGGTCATTTCAAGGTCATTCATTTGAAGGTCAAGGTCACTGTGACCTTCAATATAAAAAATGTTAAAGTTCTTATAACTTTGGTATGCTTGGACCTAGAGTCTTGAAACTTGACATGAAGGTTGGCCATAACTAGTTAGTAACCACTGGTCATTTCAAGGTCATTCATTTGAAGGTCAAGGTCACTGTGACCTTGAATGTAAAAATGTTAAAGTTCTTATTTCATGGTATAACTTTGGTATGCTTGGACCTAGAGTCTTCAAACTTGACATGAAGGTTGGCCAGGATTAACAGATGACCACTGGTCATTTCAAGGTCATTCATTTGAAGGTGAAGGTCACTGTGACCTTCAATATAAAAATGTTAAAGTTGTTATAACTTTGGTATACTTGGACCTAGAGTCTTGAAACTTGACATGAAGGTTGGCCAGAACTAGTAAGTAACCACTGGACATTTCAAGGTCATTCATTTGAAGGTCAAGGTCACTGTGACCTTGAATGTAAAAATGTTAAAGTTGTTATAACTTTGGTATGCTTGGACCTAGAGTCTTGAAACTTGACATGAAGGTTGGCCAGAACTAGTAAGTAACCACTGGACATTTCAAGGTCATTCATTTGAAGGTCAAGGTCACTGTGACCTTGAATGTAAAAATGTTAAAGTTCTTATTTCATGTTATAACTTTGGTATGCTTGTACCTAGAGTCTTCAAACTTGAAATAAAGATTGGCCAGTACTAGAAGATGACCACTGGTCATTTCAATGTCATTCATTTGAAGGTCAAGGTCACTGTGACCTTCAATGTTAAAATGTTAAAATTGTTATAACTTTGGTATGCTTGGACCTAGAATCTCAAACTTGACGTAAAGGTTTGCAAGCACACTTAGATGACCACTGGTCATTTCAAGGTCATTCATTTCAATGTCATTCATTTGAAGGTCAAGGTCACTGTGAACTTAAATGTTAAAATGTTAAAATTGTTGTAACTTTGGTATGCTTGGACCTAGAATCTCAAACTTTGCTCATGCCTTGAAAAGTACTTACATTTCATTTTGACCTTTGAACAATATTTCAGTAATTTAAGTATTGCATTGACAAAAACACGAAAGGTACTTTCCTGTCATTTAAATAAAAAATCCGGCTTCAATGCGGTCATCTCCGACCGCGGAACTCTTGTTAAAATAATATGCTACTCTTGTCTTTAAGCAGATACCCCATTTCGACTTCTTTTTTTCTGTAAGTTTGGGCTCCTAAAATATGTTTTGAGCTATACACAATTGAATGGTAACAATCAGTTTCTAGTAATTTCAAAATGCAAATTTCAAAAACTGCCAATTTGAGACCATGTGTCAAGTGTATCACTTGTGTCCTGACCTCAAAGGTCAAGGTTTCTCTTAGAGTTCAAAGGTAAGATTTGATTGTTAAACTGTTTAAGAGACAAAGTTTAAATTCTTGTTAAATACAAAATGTAGTTTTAATTCTTTTTAAGGAACTAGTTCAAAATAATACTTTTGTTACTAAGTTGGAAATTGTTTAAATGATCAGTGCTCCAGCTAAGCCTAAATGGAAGGGCGCCCAAACAACCCATGCCCTGCCCTTCCAAGGCCCCGCCCTACCCTTTTAATTATTTATATATAAAAAATCCTAGCTGAAGCAGTGAATGATATTAATAATTTCTGGGAGAAATAAATCACTTTGTGATATGTTAATTTCAGTCCCAGTGTCGTAAGTTGCCCAGCAATATAGAGAATGTGTGTATGTGTGTGTCTCAAGAGAAGACGCTGTATGGGGTCGGCTCACAGTGTCACGTGTTCCTTATTGACCCACGGATGAAGACTACTCTGTCTGTAGAGTCCAAGTTTGGGAAAGTGGGTAAGTGGCTGGAATGACAACTTCTTAAACCTTAACCACTTAAAAACGCATTTTGATGCATTTGTAGTCCTTTAGAAAGTTAAATTCAATTAAAGACCTTTCTTACTAGATTCAAGTTTTAAAGACTTCATTTCCAACCCTTAGATACTGATGAGCAGCAAACAGCATAAAACCAGCATGAACAGACTTTGAGTTACTCACAGGCTGTTCTGGCTCTATGCTGTTTGCACATAGACATTTTCAATTTGCTTCGGAGCGGGAAAGGGTTATCCCTTTGCATGCTGGGAAATTTGTCGTCTGCTAAAATGATGTCTGCTGAATTTCTAAAATGAGCATTTCTTCGATTTTTTTAAAAGAATACTATCAGAATAGCAAACAGTTTGGATCCTGATGAGACGCCACATTTTGTGGCGTCTCATCTGGATCCAAACTGATTGCAAAGGCCTTCAAAATTCGGTTCCCGCACTGAAAGGGTTAAGGGAGGTATATCATGTACACTGAAATCCTCACCATTTTGATTTTCTGTGTTGTGGATCAGCTGACCCGATGTACTTGTTTTGAAGTATTTAACTCATTCCTGTCAACGTTGAAAAAACATGATTTATCTTCAATTAAAAAATTTCTAGGTTACCCTAATAAAAATATGAGTTAATAATTTAAGACATGTTCATGGAGAAGTCATACTAAACTGGGAGTTTTAAATGTATATGGTGTCCGCCTAGCAATCGGGAAGTCATGGGTTCGATCCACACTGTTGGAGCATTCTTAAGATTTCCCCATTGACACCAAGTACTGGTTCTAGTTCCAGGAAACGAACTCGAGCACGTTAAAAAAAGCCTAAGGCTTTCTATGGAATCGAGCTAAAATAAATAGGTTTAAACTTAACTAAACTTTATACTTACCCTATAGTGCAGATTAGCATGTCAAATTTCTTTTTTTAGCTCACCTGAGCACAACGTGCTCATTGTGAGCTTTTGTGATCGCTTTTTGTCCGTCGTCCGTTGTGCGGCGTCAACATTTGCCTTGTTAACTCCCTAGAGGCAACATTTATTGTCCAATCTTCATGAAATTTGGTCAGAAGATTGGTTTCAATGATATCTTGGATGAGTTCGAAAATGGTTACATTTGCTTGAAAAACATGGCTGCCAAGGGGCGGGGCATTTTCCCTTATATGGCTATATATGGCTATAGTAAAATCTTGTTAACTCTCTAGAGGCTACATTTATTGTCTGATCTCCATAAAACTTGGTCAGAAGATTCATCCTAATAATATCTTGGATGAGTTCGAAAATGATGCCAGTTGGTTGAAAAACATGGCCGCCAGGGGGCAGGGCATTTTCCTTATATGGCTATAGTAAAACCTTGTTAACTCTCTAGAGGCCACACTTATTGTCCAATCTTCATGAAACTTGCTTAGAAGATTTGTCCCACTCGTATCTTCAATGAGTTCAAAAATGGTAACCTTTGCTTGAAAAACATGGCTGCCAAGGGGCGGGGTATTTTTCCTTATATGGCTATATATGGCTATAGTAAAATCTTGTTAACACTCTGGGGGCCACATTTATTGTCCAATCTTCATGAAACTTGGTCAGAAGATTCATCCAAATAATATCATGGACGAGTTCAAAAATGATGCCGGTTGGTTTAAAAACATGGCCGCCAGGGGGCGGGGCATTTTTCCTTACATGTATATGGCTATATATAGTAAAACCTTGTTAACACTCTAGAGGCCACATTTATTGTCCAATCTTGATGAAATATGGTCAGAAGATTTGTCTTAATGATATCTTGGATGAGTTCGAAAATGATTACGTTTGCTTGAAAAACATGGCCGCTAAGGGGCGGGGCATTTTTCCTTATATGGCTATAGTAAAATCTTGTTAACACTCTAGAGGCCACAATTATAGTCCGATCTTCATGAAATTCGGTCATAAGATTCATCTCAATAATATCTTGGACAAGTTCAAAAATGATGCCGGTTGGTTGAAAAAAATGGCCACCATGGGGGCCGGGCATTTTTCCTTGTATGGCTATAGTAAAACCTTGTTAACACTCTAGAGGTCACATTTATTTTCCGATCATCATGAAACTTGGTCAGAAGATTTGTGAGAATGATATCTTGGATGAGGTCGAAAATGGTTTTGTTTGTTTTAAAAACATGGCCACCAGGGGCGGCGCATTTTTCCTTATATGGCTATATATGGCTATAGTAAAACCTTGTTAACACGTACTCTAGAGGCCTCATTTATTTTCCAATCTTCATGAAATTTGGTCAGAAGATTGGTCTCAATGATATCTTAGATGAGTTCGAAAATAATTATGTTTGCTTGAAAAAAAATGGCTTCCAAGGGGTGGGGCATTTCTCTTATATGGCTATAGTAAAATCTTGTTAACACTCTAGAGGCCACATTTACTGTCCGACTTCATGAAACTTGGTCAGAAGATTCATCCCCATAATATCTTGGACGAGTTCAAAAATGATGTTGGTTGGTTGAAAAACATGGCTGCCAGGGGGCGGGGCATTTTTCCTGATATGGCTGTAATAAAACCTTGTTAACACTCTAGAGGCCACATTTATTTTCAAATCTTCATGAAACTTGGTCAGAAGATTTGTCCCAATAATATCTTGTTATCTCAGGTGAGCGACTTTGGGCCTTGCAGGCCCTCTTGTTTTAAAGCATTAGAACTGAAATTGGGACTGTACTGCTGAGAAAGAGCAATACTTCCTAATAATGGAATTTTTAAATAAACATCACTATTAAAAACTACATGTATACTAAAAACTGTTTTAAGATAATGAGACCTTTGGCTTAATGGTATTGATGGTGATTTTCTAATGTAAATACAATATGAAAATGGTATTTTTTAAATAATGGGTTCCTCATGTGGCTAACAGGAATAAAGTTTATAGTATAGTTAATCATTTGTCTTGCAGGCATTCGGTCAGTGAGTTTCAGAAACGATATCATAACGTTCGGAACAGGCATGGGACATATCCTATTTTACGACCTGAGAGCAAAGAAGTACCTTGAAAGTGGGTGTGGCCATTTCTGCTCACTTAGACTTGGTAAAGGCTGGATGGTAGGTGTCAATGCTTCTGTAATAATTATTTCATCCCAGACTGTGCAAAGGTGCTTAGCAGTGTTTTTTTTAGCTCACCTGAGCACAACGTGCTCATGGTGAGCTTTTGTGATCGCCTTTTGTCCGTCGTCCGTCATGCGTTGTGCGGCATCAACATTTTGCTTGTTAACTCTCTAGAGGCCACATTTATTGTCCAATCTTCATGAAATTTGTTCAGAAGATTGTTCTCAATGATATCTTGGATGAGTTCGAAAATGGTCACGTTTGCTGGAAAAACAAGGCTGCCAAGGGGCGGGGCATTTTTCCTAATATGGCTATATATGGCTATAGTAAAATCTTGTTAACACTTTAGAGGCCACATTTATTGTCTGATCTTCATGAAACTTGGTCAGAAGATTTATCCCAATAATATCTTGGACCAGTTCAAAAATGATGCTGGTTGGTTGAAATACAGGGCCGCCAGGGGGCAGGGCATTTTTCCTTATATGGCTATAGTAAAACCTTGTTAACACTCAAGAGGCCACATTTATTTTCCGATCTTCATGAAACTTGCTCAGAAGATTTGTCCCACTGATATCTTGAATGAGTTCAAAAATGGTAACCTTTGCTTGAAAAACATGACTGCCAAAGGGCGGGGCATTTTTCCTTATATGGCTATAGTAAAATCTTGTTAACACTCTAGAGGCCATATTTATAGTCAAATCTTCATGAAACTTGGTCAAAAGATTCATCCCAATAATATCTTGGATGAGTTCGAAAATGATGCCGGTTGGTTGAAAAACATGGCCGCCAGGGGGCGGGGCATTTTTCCTTATATGGCTATAATAGTAAAACCTTGTTAACACTCTAGAGGCCACATTTATTTTCCGATCTTCGTGAAACTTGGTCAGAAGATTTGTCCCAATAATATCTTGTTATCTCAGGTGAGCGACTTTGGGCCTTTCATGTCCTCTTGTTTACATTTAATGGTCACTTGGTTTGGTAAAATTTATAATAAATCACTGTAAATGACATAAAACATGTATATATATTGTGAACAGTAGACATTTTGTTCAGTAAATTACACAATGTACTTATTGTGAACAATAGACACTTGGTTAAGTAAATTACACAATATACTTATTGTGAACAGTAGACACTTGGTTAAGTAAATTACACAATATACTTATTGTGAACATATGCACGTCTTTAAGCAGGGAATGTTTAAGTGATACCAAGTCTTCAAAAATTATTGAATTAGGTCAGCTTAAAAAAAAAATGTTATTTTTTTTTATTAATTTTTTTTTTTTGATTCCCCAACTCTGAAGAATATGCCATGACATGCTGAAATCTTTCCTGTCTCTATTTTACATTATTTTTGTGATTATTTTAGTTCATTTAACGTTGACTTAGCAATCATTATGAAATGCACATGGAATATATTGCAACAAAAAAAATTAACCAACTTTTTGTATCTCATCAAATCTATGTTATCAACCACATCAAGCGTTTAAATTTTGGCTATTGCTTTAAGGAACACTGTTTTTTTATGGGTTAACTTTATTTTATGAAATATTAAATGATTAAATTTTGTCCTAAGTTAAATTCCTGGTGCAAAAGAAAAACTGTTATAATAGTTTTTTGTAAAAATGTATTTTATGGGAATGATTACTTACCTTAATGTCTTCTACCTACAAATGAATAAATTAGCTTAGCTCTGGGAAAACCAGGTTTAATGCATGTGCATAAACTGTGGACCCAGATTTGCCTTTTCATCGAAACTGAATTTGCGCCTTTCCTTAATCGATAAATACCATTACAGCAATGAAAGTATTGTCTCTGATAAGACTTTGAAGACATCACAGGCTAATTTGGGAATACACTTTTGGCACATGCATGAAACCCTTTTTCCCAGAGCGAAGCTTGCATAAATAAATGTTAACCCTTTCAGTGCTGGAACCGAACTTTGAAGGCCTTTGCAAACAGTTTGGATCCAAATGAGACGACACAGAACGTGGCGTCTCATCAGGATCCGAACTGTTTGCAATTCTGATAGTATTCTTTGAAAAAAATAGAAGAAAATGCTAATTTTAGAAATTTAGCAGACAACATTTTAGCAGACGACAAATTTCCCAGCATGCAAAGGGTTGAACGTTACTAATTTCAGCTTCATGATGACAACTACTCACAGCTGTACAACCAGAACATTGAGAATGCCATATATGCACACGAGTATGATGAGACTGGAACCAGAATGTTTGTGGCGGGGGGACCCCTACCAACCTCACTGTGGGGCAATTATGCAGGACTCTGGTCTTAGGTTATGCTGCACTGTCAGTAGGGGTTATGCCCCACAGTGGTATTAGGTTATGCATTGCTGTTGTGTCAGTTATGCAGTGATATTGGTAATGCAGTACTATGGTAGAAGGTCAACAGTATGTGCGGTTATCCATTGCTGTTGTGTCAGTTATGCAGGACAGTGGTGTTGGTTATGCAACATTGTGATTGATGATTGGCTGAATGCAATAAAGTCTCTAGAATTTCGTTTCATATGTGTTAATTTTTCTGTTAAGTTTTTTTATAATGGTTTCAAGAAAAAACACAGTTTCACTTGTGATTTTCTTTGCCATTTCCTTTAGTATTTCAGGTAATTTGTTCTCAAGATTTTAATATTTTTAAAAGATTTTGATATTTAAATCAGACATTTAGTACTTAAGATTATTAAGTTTGCATAATTTATCTCAGACAGAGCAGCTTTGGTTCTTTTTATGCTCCCAAAGGGTGGCATATAGTTTTTTAACTGTCTGTCAGTCCATTTGTCTGTCTGTCTGTCAGTCTGTCCGTCGGAAAACTTTTACATTGGTCATAACTTTTGCAATATATTGAAGATAGCAACTTGATATTTGGCATTCATGTGTATCTCATGGAGCTGCACATTTTGAGTGGTGAAAGGTCAAGGTCATCCTTCAAGGTCAAAGGTAAAATATATGGCTTCAAAGCGGTGCAGAAGGGGGCATTGTGGTTCTGACAAACACATCTCTTGTTTTTAAAGAAAACACGTTTTTGAAGCTAGAAAGATATTGTTTAAAAGCATCAAACACAGGTGGCTTTATAAAGACTTGTAGATCTATATTTTTCCTTTGTAATACATATCCCAAGTATGAATGCCTTTATTGTCAAGCATATTTCAAAGTTGATAATTTTTATGTCCCAACCACTATAGTGGGGGACATATTGTTTTTGCCCTGTCTGTTGGTTGGTTGGTTTGTTTGCTCCAACTTTAACATTTTGCCATAACTTTTGCAATATTGAAGTCAATAAGCATTTCTTTTCCTTCAAACCATGCTCTAAATGTGTTTCATTTGCATGAAAACGAAAAAAAAGTATTCAAATGAAGAAGAAGTGTGTGACATTGAGAATGGCTGATTGGTAGGTATATACAACTTTTTAGTAAAATGGGGGTATTAGTGAATGCCATTTTTGCCATAGTAAAATGTAAAATGGTTAGTGACTTACTGCCCCATCTTTGATGACAGTTTGTCCTTCTAACTACTTTGTCAAGTTTTGTTTGATAGACATGAATATTTTCAGGCTTTATATTTAAAAGGGTTTGTAGTGCTTGACATAACATAATAAGTTCTAGATTGGTCTCACTTAAGATGGCCGACACGCTTCCATATTGGATTTTTTATTCCACAAAACTTCATGCAATTAATCAAATTAAAACCGTTTTATATTTGACTTATTATTTTTTTCTACAAAATTCAAAGGAATCAAGTGTTGGCCAATAATTTTGATTGTATTTGAATAGCTGGTAGCCATTTTGTCATGTCACCTACATGATGAGGAAAAGTATTTGATTTTCTGTTTGTCCTTAGAACCTTTTTTTATTTGTTAAAATTCAATTTACTTGAAAATGTCTTCACTTTTTAAATATATAAATAGTGGAATGCTTATCAAAATGTTTGCATTGAACAGATTCAAGATGAGCTAGTGACGGCCATCTTGGACAAAATTGTCTTCAAGATATATATATATATATATACATTTGGAAATGAAGTGCAGGATTTTTAAATAATGTTTATCTATTTGAGACTTAGTGTATTGTACACAAATCTACATTGGTCCATTGAGGTTGAAGGTCATGTTTAGACTTGAAAGGTCAAAATACAACACACCTGGGTCAAAGCGGTATGTTGGGGTATTGATCATCTTCAGTAATAGATCTAGTTGCTTGTGTGTTGTTCATCTGTAAACTGTACCATTGATACCAGATCTTCTTCAATTTGTTATGAAGTGGATAGAACACATTTTTAACCAAAAACTGTCCTGAAGTTATGTAGTGTTAGTAAGAAATACTCAAACTAATTCCTTATGTTCTGTAAGGTAGAACAGTCTCCAACATTCAAACATCAAATTTACTGAAAATATCTTTTACAGATGTAGCCAGTCAAATTTTCTCTTCAGCTGAATTTTTAATTGCTGAAAACTTCATTGAATAGTTGTTGAACTGTATTAAATCAATATTAAATGCTAAGATTTAAAAAATGGGATATGGTTTCCAGCAGCTGGAATGTTTTCTCAAAATCTACATCCTTGAGGTCTTACCAAGGTCCACATGGAACAAATCAGAAGTTTTATTGCATATAAATTGTTGTGTAAAATAGTTATGCTATTGATGTATAAGAAAACTTTGGCTTGAAGCATTGATATATGTGTGTATGTACAATTCTGATGTAAGCATTCTGTGTATATACTGCTATTTATTTTATAGGTTGTAAAGAATTGAGCTTAAAGTCTCTATAACGCTCAAAATCAACGAAAATTTCGTAAAGTATTTCGTATAATATAAATAAAACCTAAACAATCAGTGTTCCTTATAGCAATAGCCAAAAGTTCTACGCTAGATGTGGTATGATTACATAGATTTTTGTAGATACAAAATGCTTGTTTTTATTTATTTGTGGACACAATAAATTCCATGCTAATTTCCAGCGAATATATCTATTTATAGGACACACAAACACTAAAATGGTACCATGTTAAAACCATAATAAAAACGAGCATTTTGTATCCAC
Organism: Dreissena polymorpha; assembly: GCF_020536995.1. Taxonomy (NCBI): domain Eukaryota; kingdom Metazoa; phylum Mollusca; class Bivalvia; order Myida; family Dreissenidae; genus Dreissena; species Dreissena polymorpha. The sequence goes on along the minus strand of NC_068358.1, from coordinate 46,995,740 downwards.
AAACATCTTTTTTACTAGACCACATCTGGCATTGAAATTTCAGCAATTACCATAAGGAACAATGATTTTTAATTATTTAGCTTTATTTTTTACGAAATATTGTACGAAATTTTCGTTGATTTTGAGTAGTAATGTTAATTTAAATATAGCTAGTATCAAACCAAAACTCACCTAGTTTGGTCATGTAAGAGAAGAAACACCATATGAATTAAAATTACTTTGCTGGCAGTTTAATTTTGCCGTTAATTTTACTGTGAAAAGAATTTATCGAAGTGAGTTATGTCAGAAAATTTTATTGGACATGTGTATTGTCCCCTACCGGTGACTTATGAAACTTATTGAGATTATGCACATCATTTCATATTGTTCCGATGTCAAAAATTCTGGTTGCTATGGCAACAAATTTTTTTTTTTAAATCTGACATGGTGGAGTTTCACCGGTAGGAGACCATATTGCTTGGCAATCTCTTGTTAACATTGTGTTTATGGTTACGTTAGAATGCGTTTTTTTGCGATTTGCCTGAAATACTAGTACTTGGTGATAATAATGGTGGGTGAAATTACATCAAACTAATTCATTATTTTACTTGAGAGTGAATTGATAACATCATTATAATTATGATTGTCCAATTGCTATAATTGCACAAAATAAAATGTATTATCTTTTTGTTATAACATGTTGGCATTTAGTTTATTTCATAATAACTCAATGAGTTGGCGTCTTGTCCATGCATATTTAAATACAAATGTTTATTATTATATATTTTGTTAATTCTTATTAATTTAAAACATTTTTGTAAATAAGAAAATAACAAAGACATGAAATGGTTTGGAAAAGTTGACAAAGCCACGTCCAAGGATAGTGTTGGTGTACATAGTATACTTTAGTATGAAAACTTTGTATATAGAAATTAAGCTTGTTTTAATTGTTTGATTTGAGCTGCATCATGTCAACATGGGTCATAGTCTCATGTGCATCCAGCGTTGCTCCAGACCAACCTGAGCATCTGCACAGTTTTGCATGACCTGGCTCATTTCATTATTTTCAGAATGCTTCAAGACTGTTACTTGAATAAAATATAAAAACATTGGATGCATTTTTTTTTTAATAATGTAAATTGAACGCTCAAATATAACACTTAAGTGTAATGTATTGTACGAGATCCATTCTGTTATTCATTCAGTCGAGTTGAGACCCAAACTTTTAACATTTTTTTAACTTGTGATAAAAAGCTTTCTTTTCTACACTGTGAACTTAAATAATTAATGTTTAATGGGTGGTTATTCACAAATTTGCCTTACTTAATAAACTTGTATTGGGTGTCAAAATCGAAACTAAGGAATATCTTTTTTGTCAATAACCACTGAAATGCTACAACATTTTACATGGCACTTTGGTACTTGCTGGTTTGGCTAGAGATGCGTTCATTATGCAGGATATATGCACAACAAGTACCCCCCCCCCCCCTCCCACCCGATCAGCTGAAACACACAATTTATCTTTCCACATAGGCCCTTTCGCCCTGACCTTAATTGCAGCCAAAAACCCGTAGTGGTTGCTGAGGGGAGGGGAAGGTGTGAGTCGCTGTTTGGCCGCAGATTCGTTCATAATGCAGCGCATATGCACACCAATTACCCCCTCCACCCACCCCCAATAATCTCGGGCAACCAGCAAGCTCCTTGACTTATTTTTCTACCCAAGTCATGTACCCTAAACTGTATGGGCGCATACAACTCAGGCCCATATCGTGGGTGGTGGATGAGTACATTTGGATGGGGGTGGGGATACTTGCAAGTTGGGCAACAGATGCATTCTTTATGCAGCGCATATGAACAGGTTTTCCCCCAGGCAAGCTTAGCCACTCAGCAATCAATGGGCCTGATATTTCCCACGTATGCCCTATGTACTTTGACCTTAATGGGAGCCAAAACTCATGTCCATATCTTGCGTAGTAGCTCATTTCACGTGGTATACGCTGAATGGGCCAAAGATGCAGTTACTTTTTGCTAGCCCGGGGATAAATATAGTCTTATAATAACCCCAAGATTATCAGTTTATACTTTCCTAGATTGATGGTTCGAGTGGAGTAGTGAATGATGATCGTCGGGAAGTTACAAAGTTGTACTTGTGTATTTCCAATTTGTGTTTGGTATTCACCAGAAATGTTAAGCAATATTATACGATAATGAGCATGTTATTCGATGTATTGTCCTTCATATAAAACGCACAGAAAAACAGGTGGACATACTACATGTTTGCAACGTGAAACGAATTTCCGCGCCTGAGCAAAGCATAGTGAAATACAGTTCTCATTTATATTGCACAAACATTTATCAAATCATGTTAGAATCGGAACAATTTTCCTATCAACCCTTTTTATCGGTAAAAGAACGTCACTTTGTCGTTCTGATGCGTTTCTTTTGAACATGTTGGCCTAACAAGATCGTGGCCTTATTCCTACGTATTGGAAATCCAAGTTTATTGATCAATACAATTGTTTATTGATAAATTGCTTTTTATAACATTATTAAATCTTTGAGTCTGTACGCATAGTTTTGGTATTTAAAAGCCAAAAGCAAAGTCGGCGCCAGCCGAATCTGGTGCAAGACTTGGCGGTGTGAAAATTGTTTACTCACTGTCAGTCAAGATTGCATCTAAAGAAAATAAACAATATATTTCAACATCACAAAAACATAAACCGCATGGACAGTACTTGTTGTTGTTGTACACAATGGCGCACAGAAAGTCCGTTGACAGATGACAAATGAGTAAGGACTTGCCCTCAGGTTGCACAGCACTGTGTGATGTAACCGCTCTTGCCATCAATACGGGATTTATGTTGCGGTCATCCATCAAGCTGTCTCCGAGTGCATAAATTAGTAAACAAAATACGACAGTATTGCCTCAGATATGAATTGTTTTTCCATAAAACCGTGCGACGAAACAATTGTTTGCCAAATGGAGTCTGATAATAGGTCGTAAAATTATGCGTCAAATTTTGAGGGTGAATATATTCACAGTGGACCTTTTTACGCTATAGTTAATTTCTTCATTAACCGAAGATGTCGAAAGATAAAGTCTAGACTTTGGTCAAGTGATATTTTGCAAAGATTACCGTTTTATTGCAAACAAACAAATTAACAATACATTTCGCCTCGCGTTTTTTTCATTTTAAATTAACATCATTTTGTTATAAAAAAAACGAAATCGTGCTTAAAAATGATTTGATGATATTGTTAAGTCTCGAGTATTAATTTTTAGACAGAAATACTTTAATGCGTCAATTTAAATACATTCATGTGCAATTCGAATAGCAAAAAAACAGACATTCAAATTCAAGAAAAACAAGGACTGAAATTGTTTTAAGAACGATATACAGAAATGCTATTTAATTTCTTGTTGTTTGTTTGAATATCTGAACGAAGAACTTTTCATGAGCCAAACTTTATGACTGCGTGTTTAAAGTTGTTACATTTATTTTGCTCAATTTATTTAGCGTACATGCTTACATACACCAACACGTGGGAGCAAATAATATGGACATGTTAAACCTGTGCAAACACTTGATTTCCGTTAATGATAATTGTGTAAATTAATTACTTTTTTTCCTTATGTTACATTTGTATAGGTCGCCAATATTACCCTGGAACTGAACTTTACAAATGAATGCATTTAGGAACCTTTAAGATAAATAAATAAATAATACCTCACACACTTTACTCTTTTAGTCTGATTAAACTCGTGTAAACGAGCACGAACAAAGCCGAATGCAAACATGCGTGTAATTTATGCTCATGTAGTACATGAGGGTCAGGTCAGCGGTGTCAAGGTAGATATGATATACAGAATAAACAAGCTGACCAACAAAGTGACTAAGTTACACTCGGCCTAATGGGCTTACCTATTACAATAACAAAGTTTGGTAGAATAATAAAGGCATATTTTACATGTTTGACAGTGTTGAAAAACAATATAATTAGTGCAGTAGAAAGTCAAATCGTGTTTCTTACAGAGTTTACAAAGTCTGTTCATTTATGGCTTTATGGTTCACCCATGTATCTCACGGTTTCAATACGGACTGGTAAAATCACAGTTTGGTCTTGATTGTGAACTTAAATGTTTTGTACTTTCTTAATTAAGGCATTTTTTTTTCAAAGTCCGACTTCCATAACAGTTCGCTCTAGTTACATAATTGGTTATTTGCACAGATTCCCTGGTTATTCCTGTTCGTAAGTCAGTCCGATAAGAGGCATTATACTTTTAATTTCGTTACTGCTTTCGTTCACCATGGCAGATACATAATCTATTTCGAACGCCGCAGCATATACGGTATAAAGATTGTCTTAATGGAATATATACCATGTATTAACTTAAAATTTACAAGGCGTTATTATGGCTCGAATAAGCTGTAAAAAGACCAGATTATCATTGACGCAATTCACTATCAAGTTGCATGTACTTTCAAATATACTAGAACCTGTAATGTAATATTTCAACTGCAATTATATTATTTATCAACGACTCGTATTAATGTCATGCCTTAGAGTGTAACTAGTGGTTCACTTTTTCAATTCGAAATTCAAACTCGGATTGTTGCAACATTGCGCTTTTTGCTTGTATCGTGCACTCGCAAAAACTCAACATTTAAACGACGACCTCAAGAAAAAAAACTTAACCGGACGATGCCATACAACCCTAACGAAAACGTGAATATTGAATCGCGTTATAAATGTTTTGAGTTATTGCTGTGGCGCATGATGCGATTTATTATACACTTGTTTTCGTATGCATCGCTAGTTTGAACGTGAGTTATGAACAGACCTCCATGTGAAATGTTTTATTGAGATGGTGGTTATAGTATTAGTAGTAATAAGTCTTAGTTTTAGAATAAAGAATAATGTGTTTGGCAAGGTTATTTTTCCTTAAATCATAAATCATCCTTTTCATCACAACTTCACCACACGACAACTATTATTAACGGCAACAACAAGGTCATCATATAAGTGTTCTAATCATCAGCTGAAGCAACAAAAGATCATCATATACAGTGTTCTAATTATCATCAGCTGGGGCAACAACTGTGTCCAACAACTTATATCCTCATCATGAGCAGCTGGAGCAACAACAATGTCCGTATCATCATTCATCAGCTGGAACAACAAGATCATCCTATACAGTGTTCTTATCATCATCAGCTGGAGCAACAACATTGTCATCATCATCAGCAGCGGCTGAAGCAACAACAGTGTCATTATTATCATCAGCTTGAGCAACAACAAGATCATCATACACAGTGTCCTCATCATCATCAGCTGGAGCAACAACAACAGGATCATCATATACCGTGTTCCCCTCCTCACCGGCTGGAGCAACATCAAGATAATCATATACAGCGTCCTCATCAACATCAGCTGGAGCAACAACAAGATAATCATATACAGCGTCCTCAATCATCATCAGCTGGAGCAACATCAAGATAATCATATACCGTGTCCTCCTCCTCACCGGCTGGAGTAACAACAAGATAATCATATACAGCGTCCTCATCATCATCAGCTGGAGCAACAACAAGATAATCATATACAGCGTCCTCATCATCATCAGCTGCAGCAACAACAAGATCATCATATACAGTATCCTCATCATCATCAGCTGGAGCAACAACAAGATCTTCATATACAGTGTCCTCATCATCATCATCAGCTGGAGCAACAACAAGATCTTCATATACAGTATCCTCATCATCATCAGCTGGAGCAACAACAAGATCTTCATATACAGTGTCCTTATCATAACAACTTCACCATACGACATCTATTATTAACGGCAAAAACAAGATAATCCTATAAGTGTTCTCATCATCAGCTGAAGAAACAAAAAGTTCATCATAAACTGTGTTCTAATCATTATTAGCTGGAGCAACAACAGTGTCCTTATCATCATCAGCTGAAACAAAATCAAGGTCATCATATACAGTGTCCTCATCATTATCAGCTGCAGCATCAACAAGACCATCATATACAGCGTCCTTATTATCATCAGCTGGAACAACAACAAGATCACCATATACCGTGTCCTCCTTATCATCAGCTGGAAACAACAACATTGTCCTCCTCACCATCAGCTGGAGCAAAAACAGACACTTTCTTACCAGTGGTCTTTCTATAAATTATACTCGCAAGTGTCTCGTGAGTTTGTCATAAGACGAAATTTTCTTCAAAATAAATAAATAATTTACTTTTAATTTGCAATTTGTTTTACAGTTGTTGCGTTTACAGTCCGCACACGCTGATCAGAGACAATACTTCCCGGCTTAAATGGATTTTCGCTAAGAAGAGACTTATTATAAAATATTAGATGGCAGCGGAACATTTAAGTCGTGATATTTTAATCAATATAAACTAATAATTGAAAAAAAAAAACGGTATTTAACAACTTTTCTTTTCTTCGTCGTCGTGGTTGACAGTCCCTTTAAGAGTACCCGGGGTACATTTAAGTAGTAACCGAGCCGACAATGACCAATCGAGCGAAAGTTTCGGCCCTGATAAGCCTGTGTGTACTAATCTGGGGCGACATTTTACGCTCAGGCATTAAGCCCGTTTTTCCGAAGCGTCGCTTATGTTGTTGTACGAAACTTCGCGAGATTGTCGCTTGTTCAAGCACGTTGTATTGCTGTCTACGACCAGTCGATGCAGCCTATTTCAATGAAATTTATTATAAATCAATAGTTACTTAAGGCGAAAAGTGCCGTCCGGCCGTCGCACATCTAGATTGGCCTTGTACGGCACAAACTCACGGGCATGCAAGTCGCGTATCTCACGACACAACTGAAATAAATGTGTATCCATGTTAATATGAAGGTTGTATATGCAAATGCATGTTTATTTACAATTGAATATTACATTTTTTGGAAAACAGGAACACGCAACAAATAGTATGTGTTCACTGTGCAGTCTCGATTATGAAAACAACATCACGAACTTCTGAATCATGCGAATGTTTCGAGGATAACACAATAACCATATGCGTATACCATGAAATAAAACCCTGCAATAAATCCACATACCGAACAAAAGTTGACAAAGGTGGTTACAAAACGCACTTCGATGTTTGTTAATAAGCATACGACTACTGTTGCGGTTATTAAGCTAGTAATGTATCGTCACTAAATGCAACTTTAATGTGGGTTATTACTTTCTTCTTGTGCGTTTACAAGACCGTTTATATCAATGTGTACAGTTTTGCTTGAAATGTATGCAGGTGCTTCAAAAGTCGTTTTCGATTAATCATATAGGCACTATATGGTCGTATTTTAATTCATAAAAACTGCTAATTGCACACAAAACACAAAGTTGTTAAAATAACTCATAGCTCATAGAACAATGCACGATTCTCATGCAAACATTATGTATTTAGAGAATAACCGCGTGAGTATACGAAGAGTTATGAAAGTGTTTTATTAAAACGTTGTTTTTGATTTATTACATACGCGCTCACGTTGGTTGGTCGAAATTAATTAATACCGGAAAAGAAAATGTGTTCAACTGAAATATTTCAAGAGATTTTTATATCTCATATCATTCCCTTGTATAACGAGAAACATATTTCATTCTTTATTTTTTAATATTGTGGTTTCAGAACTTTCACATCTGTGATTATAAACAAATTGATACTTCTTGGGGGTTGTTTTGAAAGAATTATCCATTTATATACCTAAATAATGGAACATGCAATCAAATAAATGTTTGAAAAAAACTGCCGAAGGGCGAGTGTTTACGCAGAGTGGAATATAGTAAAACATTCACACGGACATAAATCATACCGAACGTTTGCGCTGTTTTTTGCACGTGTGGGTTAGTTTCTGTGTGTTGTACTTCCTGTCTGGGTTTAGTAGTTGCATATCTTAGCGTTTTTTTGTAAACAAAGGAATAATAATAATTCAAAAGAAATTAACCCTACTTACTGAACCGGTCATTAATATGGTTTTAATGATAAGCCTATGTCGAAAATCGATTTATACAGTTAGACATTTAGCAGTTCTCGCGCAAACTGACAAGATGCGATGTACTGATCTTTTTCACATGACGTTTGGACAACTCCTTCACGAGTTTCTGACACCTGGCAACACATTTATATGTTGCTCAAGACACAATTCGAGCCATTAGCTATCATAATTGAATAAGAAATCCGCTTAAAATTCCCATATCACTGTAATATGCTTCCCGTCGAGTAATGGTACAAAAACGCTGCATGCTTTGTTTCAATACGACCATGTATTAAGTAAATTATTACTCCATATACTCATCTACAATTAGCTGTATTCAACAAGCATATTACCTTTATATTGAAATATACATTCAAGGCACACAGTATGCAACTAAAAAATGAATATTTAATATAAAAAAATAATTATATACTTGAGAATTATGACAAATATTTTATTTGCACGGTGCAAGCATTATACATTTCTTAATGAACATGACACAAATACATTGAATAAGCAGTGTATGTGTATAGGAATATTTCTTATTTTAAGAATGCTTTGTATAAGTACTAGGCAATTTGAAAAAGAAAATTGACGTGACATTCAATTGTAAAATGCAAGCAGTTACACAATTAGTATTGCATTTTCTAATTCACGTTTTAAACATAAAGAACATCTTCTCATTTCTTTGTGAACGTAGCTTAAATTGTTTCAATTACACAGTCAATATTGTAAATTCTGAGGCAGGCAATTGTAATTTGACAACACTATATTTAAAGCCAATAATCGAATTTAATATATAGTATTGCAATTGAGGCACCTCTACACACTTAGTTTAAATTGTCGCAAAAAATAGGAAGAGCGCGCAAGATGCTTATCAGAGATAACATTTTATGAGATAAGTTAAAGCTTGGCAAAACCCTTCGGGACAATCATTTATAATGTCATCGTCATTTCGGGCCCCTTAACGATGTCAGCTCTCAATGTCCCTGTAATAAATTTGAGGAAAAAGGGCCGGAAGGGGTTTCTGACCTAACGGCTGGTGATTACACACATATAGGGCCTGTTATAAGATTTCGCACAGATACTCATCAATATTAACTGATTTGGGTCCGTATCTGATCGAAGGTTTAGTTTTAGTCGCAGTCAATATAATTAATAATTATAATGATACTTGGTTATCGAAGTTGAATCTTCCCCGGCCATCGTCGGCAATCCTAAAAATAAAGGTATTTTTTGCGATAAGAGACGAGCGATTCTGGTGATTATTGCAGAACGTCGGGTACATATATAAGCTGAGGTGTTCAAGACGTCAATACATTGTCAAACTTTGACTCAAGCTGACAGGATTTTAAGGAGTAATACACCTACACAACTGGTAAGTACGCAATGAGTAGGATATTTAATATGCTGATGTTCACAGAAATTTTACTTTCCTTATTTTCTTCAACCGATAATATACGAAGTTATATTCACATTGCCATATTGGCAAAAGTCGCAATATTATACTTATTTGTTTATGTTATGTACTGCACAAAGAAATATCTTATTTTTAAAACGTTCGAAACAATTTGACGATAGCGTAACATTAAAGAATAACATTTAAAAGTAAAACATGATAAACAACATTTTAAAGTTAAAATTTCCAGTTCAAGCTACTGATAAATAATGAAAGTTTCTGAGCTCATCGAAATATTTTTGAATATTATGCTGGTTTGAAACAATGGATATGTTAGCTATAAATAATAAAAATACGTGGTTAAATACTAATATAGCATTCAACCTCAGATAACATTTTAATTAATTAATGGCTAAATTTAGTCTAAGGCGTGGTTTGCGTACGTTTTGAAAGGAAGAAGTTGTGTGTTAAATTTGCATTAATTTAGTAACAAGAACAAGACTAAAGCGAGTGTCTGATTTAATTAAGACAATGCCCCGTTATATTCATGGCTATGAAACTCGCATATTAAATGACCGCTTTTTATCAGTTTATAGCTCCATGAATTCTCATACGCTTTTTCACGGTCGAATGCACATTCCAAGATGTCTACCGTAGTTGACTATTTAAGTTTCCAGAGTAGTTATCACAATTATATTGAAAACAGATATACCGTTTATAATGTTTGACTTCGATACTATGATTGAACGAAATACATTTTAGTGGAATTCAGTTGATGCTCATGCCCAAAGCTACTTAACTGATACATTAACGTGGCAATTCAGTAGGTTTTGGAGACTTTTTCAAAATAAAATAGGTGCGCTTCGCTAATTCTTACAATTTCTTAATTAACTCGACGCGAAAACAATAACACGTATTATAACTGTATATGAAAACAAAAGTATAACCGGACAAACAGGATATTCAGTTATATTTTAACAGTACATCTTGCAAAGTTTTAGAAATTTCAACCATATGATATTGTACTCTCAGTTCATTGTAAAACATTTTCAATAAAAAAAATTGGACATCATACTATTCGATAAACATAGATCACGTCAAATGTATATACGTTTCAAGGCTTACTGACCGAACTAACAATGCAAACGTGGGTCTTATTATACCAGCTGTGGTAACGCGTTACAAAAGTTATGCGTTCTTTTACTACTACTCATACTCATACGTAGTCGGTATTTTGAACGTTCGCAAAGGTTCGGTCAAAAGCGCTCTGGACACATTTAGTAATGACCACAGAATAATTAACGCGATGTGCACGCAAATTAACTGACCACTTGTGTTTATGGACGAGGAAGCAATTAAACGAGCATCTACAATTTTGAATTGTCGCGAGAGGGGGAAATGTGAAAACGTTCAGCAGATTAGATTTAATATATCATGATCATCAACCAATGACTCTAAAAGGTCGGTTTTATCGCAATAAGCGCTTAAATCAGGTGCTAAAATGGATACAAATCTAAATTGAAATCTAATTAATTGCAACGATAAAAGCAAATGTGTGGATATATGAAAGCGTGAATTGTTGCCGGTGTTTATCTGATAAAGATTCCAGTGTTATATATCTATATAAAGTGTGTGTTTTTGGGGGGCATTTGATACATATTTCTTTGGTGAAACACAATTGTGCGTCCTTAAGCTGAGCTTTTGATGTATATTTCCTAGGTAAAACTTACTATGTGTTTCTATAAAGTTATAATGAATTCTAAACAATTTACAGGACCAAAACATTTAGTCGTAAAGAATTGCATAACTATAACACGTTTTTCTTCTGTTTCAGACACAAAAACAAAAATGACTGACAGATACGAAGACGTACTCCCCCACCCACCTACGAGACGGGTGGAAGTGGTCACCTGATGAGCTCCCTGTTGCAGATGCCGCCGCCATTGCATTCGTCCTCCATCAACAACGACGTCTTCGACGACATGATCAACTCGCACCTGGCGTCGCTCGGCAACGGATGCTCACTTCCTGTCAGCTCGTCTCTCTCACAGTATTCTCACATGATCAACACGCAAAGCTTCTCAGGTACGCATTTGTCAGAACCGATCAGGATAAACAGGCTATTTACGCCCACCCACTGTTTCCCCTCTTGCGCTCATTTTTGAAAAATGTGAGCTGGCGACTTGCGCGAGAAAGGTGGCGGGTGACCCTATTTGCTCTTCTGAATCATTCAATGAAGATCTAGAATTATTGGTAAACACTGGCTGCTAACGGCGGCTCGATATTCACGAACAATCAAGAAATAGACAATATTATCATTCAGGCTATTCAGAACTTCCGTTTTCACTTACTGAGCTCGAAAAAGTGCACGAACTCTGTGATAATTTCTGTGAACGCTATATAACGTGCTTGAAGGGAAAATGCCCCAAGATTTAAACGTAGACGCTCAAGGCGATGACGATATGATGCTTCATCTAAACTTTCAAATAGTGCTTTGATCCTACAGATGACGATAGCGGCTCAGACCACCGACCGTCCTCCGTCGCCTCCACCAATTTCCTGGAAATGGATGACGTAGCGTCCGCAACGCCGAGCGAGTTTCCGATGATGTCACAGCCTGCGGCCAACTTAACGAGCGGTTTGAGCCGACGGGAAGCGACGAATGAGCCGGCTGTCGTCGTCAAAACGGAGTCAAAAGCACCGCCCAAGGGGCGCGGTATTAAACGCGAGCGCG